>NW_027521064.1:0-134220 GCF_052094955.1 Ictidomys tridecemlineatus
AACCGTGTTTGTTTTAGAGTTCCAAATACATGTATCCCTATAGGAGAAAACAGAGTGAAACCTAAAAATGAAAACGGTTACCTGCAAAAGAACGGTTTAACCTAGAAGAACGAAATTTGGTGAGCCAAGTGGTTTTCATGTACTGATCATTTCCTGAAGAATCATCAAGATTGGGTGAAAAATGTTGGCTGAGATTTCAGGCAACTCGTAGTTTTTTGAAAGCTAGGCAACCCCTTTCCATGAAAGTGATTTTCGCCACTCTCTGCTTAGGGCTACCTCAACAACAAACAAACCATAGAGATAGAACTTGAAACTGCTTTATTGTGTCACGTTTCAAAGAGCTAGCACAAACCGTGTTTGATTTACAGTTCCAAATACATGTATCCCTATAGGAGAAAACAGAGTGAAACCTAAAATGAAAACGGTTACTGCAAACGAACAGTTTAACCTAGAAGAACGAAATTTGGTGAGCCAAGTGGTTTTGGTGTAGTGATCATTACCTGAAAGAATCATCAAGATTGGGTCAAAAAATGTTGGCTGAGATTTCAGGCAACTCGTAGTTTTTGAAAGCTTGGCAACCCCTTTCCATGAAAGTGATTTTCGCCAGTCTCTCCTTAGGGCTACATCAACAGCAAACAAACCATAGAGATAGAACTTGAAACTGCTTTATTGTGTCAAGTTTCAAAGAGCTAGCACAAACCGTGTTTGATTTAGAGTTCCAAATACATGCATCCCTATAGGAGAAAACAGAGTGAAACCTAAAAGTGAAAACGGTTACTGCAAATGAACGGTTTAACCTAGAAGAACGAAATTTGGTGAGCCAAGTGGTTTTGGTGTACTGATCGTTACCTGAAAGAATCATCAAGATTGGGTGAAAAAATGTTGGCTGAAATTTCAGGCAACTCGTAGTTTTTTGGAAGTTGGCAACCCCTTTCCATGAAAGTGATTTTTGCCTGTCTCTGCTTAGGGCTACATCAACAGCAAACAAACCATAGAGATAGAACTTGAAACTGCTTTATTGTGTCAAGTTTCAAAGAGCTAGCAAAAACCGTGTTTGATTTAGAGTTCCAAATACATGTATCCCTAGGAGAAAACAGAGTGAAACCTAAAAATGAAAATGGTTACTGCAAAAGAACGGTTTAACGTAGAAGAACGAAATTTGGTGAGCCAAGTGGTTTTGGTGTACTGATCATTACCTGAAAGAATCATCAAGATTGGGTGAAAAAATGTTGGCTGAGAATTCAGGCAACTCGTAGTTTTTAGGAAGCTTGGCAGCCCCTTTCCATGAAAGTGATTTTCGCCAGTCTTTGCTTAGGGCTACATCAACAGCAAACAAGCCATAGAGATAGAACTTGAAACTGCTTTATTGTGTCAAGTTTCAAAGAGCTAGCACAAACCGTGTTCGATTTAGAGTTCCAAATACATGTATCCCTATAGGAGAAAACAGAGTGAAACCTAAAAATGAAAACGGTTACTGCAAACGAACGGTTTAACCTAGAAGAACGAAATTTGGTGAGCCAAGTGGTTTTGGTGTACTGATCATTACCTGAAAGAATCATCAAGATTGGGTGAAAAAATGTTGGCTGAGATTTCAGGCAACTCGTAGTTTTTTGGAAGCTTGGCAACCCCTTTCCATGAAAGTGATTTTCGCCATTCTCTGCAGAGGGCTACATCAACAGCAAACAAAGCATAGAGATAGAACTTGAAACTGCTTTATTGTGTCAAGTTTCAAAGAGCTACCACAAACCGTGTTTGATTTAGAGTTCCAAATACATGTATCCCTATAGGAGAAAACAGAGTAAAACCTAAAATAATAACGGTTACTGCAAACGAACGGTTTAACCTAGAAGAACGAAATTTGGTGAGCCAAGTGGTTTTGGTGTACTGATCATTACCTGAAAGAATCATCAAGATTGGGTGAAAAAATGTTGGCTGAGATTTCAGGCAACTCGCAGTTTTTGGAAGCTTGGCAACCCCTTTAAATGAAAGTGATTTTCGCCAGTCTCTGCTTAGGGCTACATCAACAGCAAACAAGCCATAGAGATAGAACTTGAAACTGCTTTATTGTGTCAAGTTTCAAAGAGCTAGCACAAACCGTGTTCGATTTAGAGTTCCAAATACATGTATCCCTATAGGAGAAAACAGAGTGAAACATAAAAATGAAAACGGTTACTGCAAAAGAACGGTTTAACCTAGGAGAACGAAATTTGGTGAGCCAAGTGGTTTTGGTGTAATGATCATTACCTGACAGAATCATCAAGACTGGGTGAAAAAATGTTGGCTGAGATTTCAGGAAACTCGTAGTTTTTTGGAAGCTTGGCAACCCCTTTCCATGAAAGTGATTTTCGCCATTCTCTGCAGAGGGCTACACAACAGCAAACAAAGCATAGAGATAGAACTTGAAACTGCTTTATTTTGTCAAGTTTCAAAGAGCTAGCACAAACCGTGTTTGATTTAGAGTTCCAAATACATGTATCCCTATAGGAGAAAACAGAGTGAAACCTAAAAATGAAAATGGTTACTGCAAAAGAACGGTTTAACCTAGAAGAACGAAATTTGGTGAGCCAAGTGGTTTTGGTGTACTGATCATTACCTGAAAGAATCATCAAGATTGGGTGAAAAAATATTGGCTGAGATTTCAGGCAACTCGTAGTTTTTTGGAAGCTTGGCAACCCCTTTCCATGAAAGTGATTTTCGCCAGTCTCTGCTTAGGGCTACATCAACAGCAAACAAGCCATAGAGATAGAACTTGAAACTGCTTTATTGTGTCAAGTTTCAAAGAGCTAGCACAAACCGTGTTTGATTTAGAGTTCCAAATACATGTATCCCTATAGGAGAAAACAGAGTGAAACCTAAAAATGAAAACGGTTACTGCAAACGAACGGTTTAACCTAGAAGAACGAAATTTTTTGAGCCAAGTGGTTTTGGTGTACTGATCATTACCGAAAAGAATCATCAAGATTGGGTGAAAAAATTTTGGCTGAGATTTAAGGCAACTCGTAGTTTTTTGGAAGCTTGGCAACCCCTTTCCATGAAAGTGATTTTCGCCAGTCTCTGCTTAGGGCTACATCAACAGCAAACAAGCCATAGAGATAGAACTTGAAACTGCTTTATTGTGTCAAGTTTCAAAGAGCTACCACAAACCGTGATTGATTTGAAGTTCCAAATACATGTATCTCTAAAGGAGAAAACAGAGTGAAACGTAAAAATGAAAACGGTTACTGCCAACGAACGGTTTAACCTAGAAGAACGAAATTTGGTGAGCCAAGTGGTTTTGGTGTACTGATCATTACCTGAAAGAATCATCAAGATTGGGTGAAAAAATGTTGGCTGAGATTTCAGGCAACTCGTAGTTTTTTGGAAGCTTGGCAACCCCTTTCCATGAAAGTGATTTTCGCCAGTCTCTGCTTAGGGCTACATCAACAGCAAACAAACAATAGAGATAGAACTTGAAACTGCTTTATTGTGTCAAGTTTCAAAGAGCTAGCACAAACCGTGTTTGATTTAGAGTTCCAAATACATGTATCCTATAGGAGAAAACAGAGTGAAACCTAAAAATGAAAACGGTTATTGCAAACGAACGGTTTAACCTAGAAGAACGAAATTTGGTGAGCAAAGTGGTTTTGGTGTACTGATCATTACCTGACATAATCATCAAGATTGGGTGAAAAAATGTTGGCTGAGATTTCAGGCAACTCGTAGTTTTTTAGAAGCTTGGCATCCACTTTTTATGAAAGTGATTTTCGCCACTCTCTGCTTAGGGCTACATCAACAGCAAACAAAGCATAGAGATAGAACTTGAAACTGCTTTATTGTGTCAATTTTCAAAGAGCTAGCACAAACCGTGTTTGATTTAGAGTTCCAAATACATGTATCCCTACAGGAGAAAACAGAGTGAAACCTAAAAATTAATATGGTTACTGCAAACGAACGGTTTAACCTAGAAGAACGAAATTTGGTGAGCCAAGTGGTTTTGGTGTACTGATCATTACCTGAAAGAATCATCAAGATTGGGTGAAAAAATGTTGGCTGAGATTTCAGGCAACTCGTAGTTTTTGGAAGATTGGCAACCCCTTTCCATGAAAGTGATTTTCGCCAGTCTCTGCTTAGGGCTACATCAACAGGAAACAAACCATAGAGATAGAACTTGAAACTGCTTTATTGTGTCAAGTTTCAAAGAGCTAGCACAAACCGTGTTTGATTTAGAGTTCCAAATACATGTATCCCTATAGGAGAAAACACAGTGAAACCTAAAAATGAAAACGGTTACTGCAAAAGAACGGTTTAACCTAGAAGAATGAAATTTGGTAAGCCAAGTGGTTTTGGTGAACTGATCATTACCTGAAAGAATCACCAAGATGTGGTGAAAAAATGTTGGCTGAGATTTCAGGCAACTCGTAGTTTTTTGGAAGCTTGGTAACCCCTTTCCATGAAAGAGATTTTCACCAGTCTCTGCATAGGGCTACATCAACAGCAAACAAAGCATAGAGATAGAACTTGAAACTGCTTTATTGTGTCAAGTTTCAAAGAGCTAGCACAAACCGTGTTTGATTTAGAGTTCCAAATACATGTATCCCTATAGGAGAAAACAGAGTGAAACCTAAAAAATGAAAATGGTTACTGCAAAAGAACGGTTTAACCTAGAAGAACGAAATTTGGTGAGCCAAGTGGTTTTGGTGTACTGATCATAACCTGAAAGAATCATCAAGATTGGGTGAAAAAATGTTGGCTGAGATTTCAGGCAACTCGTAGTTTTTAGGAAGCTTGGCAGCCCCTTTCCATGAAAGTGATTTTCGCCAGTCTTTGCTTAGGGCTACATCAACAGCAAACAAAGCATAGAGATAGAACTTGAAACTGCTTTATTGTGTCAAGTTTCAAAGAGCTACCACAAACTGTGTTCGATTTAGAGTTCCAAATACATCTATCCCTATAGGAGAAAACAGATTGAAACCTATAAATGAAAACGGTTACTGCAAACGAACGGTTTAACCTAGAAGAACGAAATTTGGTGAGCCAAGTGGTTTTGGTGTACTGATCATTACCTGAACGAATCATCAAGATTGGGTGAAAAAATGTTGGCTGAGATTTCAGGCAACTCGTAGTTTTTTGGAAGCTTGGCAACCCCCTTTCCATGAAAGTGATTTTCGCCACTCTCTGCTTAGGGCTACATCAACAGCAAACAAACCATAGAGATAGAACTTGAAACTGCTTTATTGTGTCAAGTTTCAAAGAGCTAGCACAAACCGTGTTTGATTTAGAGTTCCAAATGCATGTATCCCTATAGGAGAAAACAGAGTGAATCCTAAAAATGAAAACGGTTACTGCCAACGAACGGTTTAACCTAGAAGAACGAAATTTGTTGAGCCCAGTGGTTTTGGTGTACTGATCATTACCTGAAAGAATCATCAAGATTGGGTGAAAAAATGTTGGCTGAGATTTCAGGCAACTCGTAGTTTTTTGGAAGCTTGGCCACCCCTTTCCATGAAAGTGATTTTCTCCAGTCTCTGCTTTGGGCTACATGAACAGCAAACAAACCATAGAGATAGAACTTGAAACTGCTTTATTGTGTCAAGTTTCAAAGAGCTAGCACAAAGCGTGTTTGATTTAGAGTTCCAAATCCATGTATCCCTATAGGAGAAAACAGAGTGAAACCTAAAAATAATAACGGTTACTGCAAAAGAACGGTTTAACCTAGAAGAACGAAATTTGGTGAGCCAAGTGGTTTTGGTGTACTGATCATTACCTGAAAGAATCATCAAGATTGGGTGAAAAAATGTTGGCTGAGATTTCAGGCAACTCGCAGTTTTTTGGAAGCTTGGCAACCCCTTTCCATGAAAAGTGATTTTCGAAAGTCTCTGCTTAGGGCTACATCAACAGCAAACAAGCCATAGAGATAGAACTTGAAACTGCTTTATTGTGTCAAGTTTCAAAGAGCTAGCACAACCGTGTTCGATTTAGAGTTCCAAATACATGTATCCCTATAGGAGAAAACAGAGTGAAACCTAAAATGAAAACGGTTACTGCAAAAGAACGGTTTAACCTAGGAGAACGAAATTTGGTGAGCCAAGTGGTTTTGGTGTACTGATCATTACCTGACAGAATCATCAAGACTGGGTGAAAAAATGTTGGCTGAGATTTCAGGCAACTCGTAGTTTTTTGGAAGCTTGGCAACCCCTTTCCATGAAAGTGATTTTCGCCAGTCTCTGCATAGGGCTACATCAACAGCAAACAAAGCATAGAGATAGAACTTGAAACTGCTTTATTTTGTCAAGTTTCAAAGAGCTAGCACAAACCGTGTTTGATTTAGAGTTCCAAATACATGTATCCCTATAGGAGAAACAGAGTGAAACCTAAAAATGAAAATGGTTACTGCAAAAGAACGGTTTAACCTAGAAGAACGAAATTTGGTGAGCCAAGTGGTTTTGGTGTACTGATCATTACCTGAAAGAATCATCAAGATTGGGTGAAAAAATGTTGCCTGAGATTTCAGGCAACTCGTAGTTTTTTGGAAGCTTGGCAACCCTTTTCCATGAAAGTGATTTTCGCCAGTCTCTGCTTAGGGCTACATCAACAGCAAACAAGCCATAGAGATAGAACTTGAAACTGCTTTATTGTGTCAAGTTTCAAAGAGCTAGCACAAACCGTGTTCGATTTGGAGTTCCAAATAAATGTATCCCTATAGGAGAAAACAGAGTGAAACCTAAAAATGAAAACGGTTACTGCAAACGAACGGTTTAACCTAGAAGAACGAAATTTGGAGAGCCAAGTGGTTTTCGTGTACTGATCATTTCCTGAAAGAATCATCAAGATTGGGTGAAAAAATGTTGGCTGAGATTTCAGGCAACTCGTGGTTTTTTGAAAGCTAGGCAACCCCTTTCCATGAAAGTGATTTTCGCCACTCTCTGCTTAGGGCTACATCAAAAGCAAACAAACCATAGAGATAGAACTTGAAACTGCTTTATTGTGTCAAGTTTCAAAGAGCTACCACAAACCGTGTTCGATTTGAAGTTCCAAATACATGTATCCCTATAGGAGAAAACAGAGTGAAACCTAAAAATGAAAACGGTTACTGCAAAAGAACGGGTTAACCTAGAAGAACGAAATTTGGTGAGCCAAGTGGTTTTGGTGTACTGATCATTACCTGAAAGAATCATCAAGATTGGGTGAAAAAATGTTGGCTGAGATTTCAGGCAACTCGTAGTTTTTTGGAAGCTCGGCAACCCCTTTCCATGAAAGTGATTTTTGCCAGTCTCTGCTTAGGGCTTCATCAACAGCAAACAAACCTAGAGATAGAACTTGAAACTGCTTTATTGTGTCAAGTTTCAAAGAGCTAGCACAAACCGTGTTTGATTTAGAGTTCCAAATACATGTATCCCTATAGGAGAAAACAGAGTGAAACCTAAAAATGAAAACGGTTACTGCAAACGAACGGTTTAACCTAGAAGAACGAAATTTTTTGAGCCAAGTGGTTTTGGTGTACTGATCATTACAGAAAAGAATCATCAAGATTGGGTGAAAAAATTTTGGCTGAGATTTAAGGCAACTCGTAGTTTTTTGGAAGCTTGGCAACCCCTTTCCATGAAAGTGATTTTCGCCAGTCTCTGCTTAGGGCTACATCAACAGCAAACAAACCATAGAGATAGAACTTGAAACTGCTTTATTGTGTCAAGTTTCAAAGAGCTAGCAAAAACCGTGTTTGATTTAGGGTTCCAAATACATGTATTCCTATAGGAGAAAACAGTGAAACCTAAAAATGAAAATGGTTACTGCAAACGAACGGTTTAACCTAGAAGAACGAAATTTGGTGATCCAAGTGGTTTTCGTGTACTGATCATTACCTGAAAGAATCATCAAGATTGGGTGAAAAAATGTTGGCTGACATTTCAGGCAACTCGTAGTTTTTTGGAAGCTTGGCAACCCCTTTCCATGAAAGTGATTTTCGCCAGTCTTTGCTTAGGGCTACATCAACAGCAAACAAACCATAGAGATAGAACTTGAAACTGCTTTATTTTGTCAATTTTCAAAGAGCTAGCACAAACCGTGTTTGATTTAGAGTTCCAAATACATGTATCCCTACAGGAGAAAACAGAGTGAAACCTAAAAATGAAAACAGTTACTGCTAACGAACGGCTTAACCTAGAAGAACGAAATTTGGTGAGCCAAGTGGTTTTGGTGTACTGATCATTACCTGAAAGAATCATCAAGATTGGGTGAAAAAATGTTGGCTGAGATTTCAGGCAACTCGTAGTTTTTTGGATGCTCGGCAACCCCTTTCCATGAAAGTGATTTTTGCCAGTCTCTGCTTAGGGCTTCATCAACAGCAAACAAACCATAGAGATACAACTTGAAACTGCTTTATTGTGTCAAGTTTCAAAGAGCTAGCACAAACCGTGTTTGATTTAGAGTTCCAAATACATGTATCCCTATAGGAGAAAACAGAGTGAAACCTAAAAATGAAAACGGTTACTGCAAACGAACGGTTTAACCTAGAAGAACGAAATTTTTTGAGCCAAGTGGTTTTGGTGTACTGATCATTACAGAAAAGAATCATCAAGATTGGGTGAAAAAATTTTGGCTGAGATTTAAGGCAACTCGTAGTTTTTTGGAAGCTTGGCAACCCCTTTCCATGAAAGTGATTTTCGCCAGTCTCTGCTTAGGGCTACATCAACAGCAAACAAACCATAGAGATAGAAATTGAAACTGCTTTATTGTGTCAAGTTTCAAAGAGCTAGCAAAAACCGTGTTTGATTTAGGGTTCCAAATACATGTATTCCTATAGGAGAAAACAGTGAAACCTAAAAATGAAAATGGTTACTGCAAACGAACGGTTTAACCTAGAAGAACGAAATTTGGTGATCCAAGTGGTTTTCGTGTACTTATCATTACCTGAAAGAATCATCAAGATTGGGTGAAAAAATGTTGGCTGAGATTTCAGGCAACTCGTAGTTTTTTGGAAGCTTGGCAACCCCTTTCCATGAAAGTGATTTTCGCCAGTCTTTGCTTAGGGCTACATCAACAGCAAACAAAACATAGAGATAGAACTTGAAACTTCTTTATTGTGTCAAGTTTCAAAGAGCTAGCACAAACCGTGTTTGATTTAGAGTTCCAAATACATGTATCCCTATAGGAGAAAACAGAGTGAAACATAAAAATGAAAACGGTTACTGCAAACGAACGGTTAAACCTAGAAGAACGAAATTTGGTGAGCCAAGTGGTTTTGGTGTACTGATCATTACCTGAACGAATCATCAAGATTGGGTGAAAAAATGTTGGCTGAGATTTCAGGCAACTCGTAGTTTTTTGGAAGCTTGGCAACCCCTTTCCATGAAAATGATTTTCGCCAGTCTCTGCATAGGGCTACATCAACAGCAAACAAAGCATAGAGATAGAACTTGAAACTGCTTTATTTTGTCAAGTTTCAAAGAGCTAGCACAAACCGTGTTTCATTTAGAGTTCCAAATACATGTATCCCTATAGGAGAAAACAGAGTGAAACCTAAAAATGTAAACGGTTACTGCAAACGAACGGTTTAACCTAGAAGAACGAAATTTGGTGAGCCAAGTGGTTTTGGTGTACCTATCAGTACCGGAAAGAATCATCGAGATTGGGTGAAAAAATGTTTGCTGAGATTTCAGGCAACTCGTAGTTTTTGGAGGCTTGGCAACCCCTTTCCATGAAAGTGATTTTCGCCAGTCTCTGCTTAGGGCTACATCAACAGCAAACAAACCATAGAGATATAACTTGAAACTGCTTTATTGTGTCAAGTTTCAAAGAGCTAGCAAAAACCGTGTTTGATTTAGGGTTCCAAATACATGTATCTCTATAGGAGAAAACAGTGAAACCTAAAAATGAAAATGGTTACTGCAAACGAACGGTTTAACCTAGAAGAATGAAATTTGGGTAGCCAAGTATTTTTTGTGTACTCATCATTACCTGAAAGAATCATCAAGATTGGGTGAAAAAATTTTTGCTGAGATTTCAGGCAACTCATAGTTTTTTGGAAGCTTGGCAACCCCTTTTCATGAAAGTGATTTTCGACAGTCTCTGCTTAGGGCTACATCAACAGCAAACAAACCATAGAGATAGAACTTGAAACTGCTTTATTGTGTCAAGTTTCAAAGAGCTAGCACAAACCGTGTTTCATTTAGAGTTCCAAATACATGTATCCCTATAGGAGAAAACAGAGTGAAACCTAAAAATGAAAACAGTTACTGCTAACGAACGGCTTAACCTAGAAGAACGAAATTTGGTGAGCCAAGTGGTTTTGGTGTACTGATCATTACCTGAAAGAATCATCAAGATTGGGTGAAAAAATGTTGGCTGAGATTTCAGGCAACTCGTAGTTTTTTGGAAGCTCGGCAACCCCTTTCCATGAAAGTGATTTTTGCCAGTCTCTGCTTAGGGCTTCATCAACAGCAAACAAACCATAGAGATAGAACTTGAAACTGCTTTATTGTGTCAAGTTTCAAAGAGCTAGCACAAACCGTGTTTGATTTAGAGTTCCAAATACATGTATCCCTATAGGAGAAAACAGAGTGAAACCTAAAAATGAAAACGGTTACTGCAAACGAACGGTTTAACCTAGAAGAACGAAATTTTTTGAGCCAAGTGGTTTTGGTGTACTGATCATTACAGAAAAGAATCATCAAGATTGGGTGAAAAAATTTTGGCTGAGATTTAAGGCAACTCGTAGTTTTTTGGAAGCTTGGCAACCCCTTTCCATGAAAGTGATTTTCGCCAGTCTCTGCTTAGGGCTACATCAACAGCAAACAAACCATAGAGATAGAACTTGAAACTGCTTTATTGTGTCAAGTTTCAAAGAGCTAGCAAAAACCGTGTGTGATTTAGGGTTCCAAATACATGTATTCCTATAGGAGAAAACAGTGAAACCTAAAAATGAAAATGGTTACTGCAAACGAACGGTTTAACCTAGAAGAACGAAATTTGGTGATCCAAGTGGTTTTCGTGTACTGATCATTACCTGAAAGAATCATCAAGATTGGGTGAAAAAATGTTGGCTGAGATTTCAGGCAACTCGTAGTTTTTTGGAAGCTTGGCAACCCCTTTCAATGAAAGTGATTTTCGCCAGTCTTTGCTTAGGGCTACATCAACAGCAAACAAACCATAGAGAGAGAACTTGAAACTTCTTTATTGTGTCAAGTTTCAAAGAGCTAGCACAAACCGTGTTTGATTTAGAGTTCCAAATACATGTATCCCTATAGGAGAAAACAGAGTGAAACCTAAAAATGAAAACGGTTACTGCAAACGAACGGTTTAATCTAGAAGAACGACATTTGGTGATCCAAGTGGTTTTGGTGTACTGATCATTACCTGAAAGAATCATCAAGATTGGGTGAAAAAATGTTTGCTGAGATTTCAGGCAACTCGTAGTTTTTTGGAGGCTTGGCAACCCCTTTCCATGAAAGTGATTTTCGCCAGTCTCTGCTTAGGGCTACATCAACAGCAAACAAACCATAGAGATAGAACTTGAAACTGCTTTATTGTGTCAAGTTTCAAAGAGCTAGCAAAAACCGTGTTTGATTTAGGGTTCCAAATACATGTATCTCTATAGGAGAAAACAGTGAAACCTAAAAATGAAAATGGTTACTGCAAACGAACGGTTTAACCTAGAAGAACGAAATTTGGTAAGCCAAGTGGTTTTTGTGTACTCATCATTACCTGAAAGAATCATCAAGATTGGGTTAAAAAATGTTTGCTGAGATTTCAGGCAACTCATAGTTTTTTGGAAGCTTGGCAACCCCTTTCCATGAAAGTGATTTTCGACAGTCTCTGCTTAGGGCTACATCAACAGCAAACAAACCATAGAGATAGAACTTGAAACTGCTTTATTGTGTCAAGTTTCAAAGAGCTACCACAAACTGTGTTCGATTTAGAGTTCCAAATACATCTATCCCTATAGGAGAAAACAGATTGAAACCTAAAAATGAAAACGGTTACTGCAAATGAACGGTTAAACCTAGAAGAACGAAATTTGGTGAGCCAAGTGGTTTTGGTGTACTGATCATTACCTGAACGAATCATCAAGATTGGGTGAAAAAATGTTGGCTGAGATTTCAGGCAACTCGTAGTTTTTTGGAAACTTGGCAACCCCTTTCCATGAAAATGATTTTCGCCAGTCTCTGCATAGGGCTACATCAACAGCAAACAAAGCATAGAGATAGAACTTGAAACTGCTTTATTTTGTCAAGTTTCAAAGAGCTAGCACAAACCGTGTTTCATTTAGAGTTCCAAATACATGTATCCCTATAGGAGAAAACAGAGTGAAACCTAAAATGTAAACGGTTACTGCAAACGAACGGTTTAACCTAGAAGAACGAAATTTGGTGAGCCAAGTGGTTTTGGTGTACCTATCAGTACCGGAAAGAATCATCGAGATTGGGTGAAAAAATGTTTGCTGAGATTTCAGGCAACTCGTAGTTTTTTGGAGGCTTGGCAACCCCTTTCCATGAAAGTGATTTTCGCCAGTCTCTGCTTAGGGCTACATCAACAGCAAACAAACCATAGAGATATAACTTGAAACTGCTTTATTGTGTCAAGTTTCAAAGAGCTAGCAAAAACCGTGTTTGATTTAGGGTTCCAAATACATGTATCTCTATAGGAGAAAACAGTGAAACCTAAAAATGAAAATGGTTACTGCAAATGAACGGTTTAACCTAGAAGAACGAAATTTGGTTAGCCAAGTATTTTTTGTGTACTCATCATTACCTGAAAGAATCATCAAGATTGGGTGAAAAAATTTTTGCTGAGATTTCAGGCAACTCATAGTTTTTTGGAAGCTTGGCAAACCCTTTCCATGAAAGTGATTTTCGACAGTCTCTGCTTAGGGCTACATCAACAGCAAACAAACCATAGAGATAGAACTTGAAACTGCTTTATTTTGTCAAGTTTCAAAGAGCTAGCACAAACCGTGTTTGATTTAGAGTTCCAAATACATGTATCCCTATAGGAGAAAACAGAGTGAAACCTAAAAATGAAAACAGTTACTGCTAACCAACGGCTTAACCTAGAAGAACGAAATTTGGTGAGCCAAGTGGTTTTGGTGTACTGATCATTACCTGAAAGAATCATCAAGTTTGGGTGAAAAAATGTTGGCTGAGATTTCAGGCAACTCGTAGTTTTTTGGATGCTCGGCAACCCCTTTCCATGAAAGTGATTTTTGCCAGTCTCTGCTTAGGGCTTCATCAACAGCAAACAAACCATAGAGATACAACTTGAAACTGCTTTATTGTGTCAAGTTTCAAAGAGCTAGCACAAACCGTGTTTGATTTAGAGTTCCAAATACATGTATCCCTATAGGAGAAAACAGAGTGAAACCTAAAAATGAAAACGGTTACTGCAAACGAACGGTTTAACCTAGAAAAACGAAATTTTTTGACCCAAGTGGTTTTGGTGTACTGATCATTACAGAAAAGAATCATCAAGATTGGGTGAAAAAATTTTGGCTGAGATTTAAGGCAACTCGTAGTTTTTTGGAAGCTTGGCAACCCCTTTCCATGAAAGTGATTTTCGCCAGTCTCTGCTTAGGGCTACATCAACAGCAAACAAACCATAGAGATAGAACTTGAAACTGCTTTATTGTGTCAAGTTTCAAAGAGCTAGCAAAAACCGTGTTTGATTTAGGGTTCCAAATACATGTATTCCTATAGGAGAAAACAGTGAAACCTAAAAATGAAAATGGTTACTGCAAACGAACGGTTTAACCTAGAAGAACGAAATTTGGTGATCCAAGTGGTTTTCGTGTACTGATCATTACCTGAAAGAATCATCAAGATTGGGTGAAAAAATGTTGGCTGACATTTCAGGAAACTCGTAGTTTTTTGGAAGCTTGGCAACCCCTTTCCATGAAAGGGATTTTCGCCAGTCTTTGCTTAGGGCTACATCAACAGCAAACAAAACATAGAGAGAGAACTTGAAACTCCTTTATTGTGTCAAGTTTCAAAGAGCTAGCACAAACCGTGTTTGATTTAGAGTTCCAAATACATGTATCCCTATAGGAGAAAACAGAGTGAAACCTAAAAATGAAAACGGTTACTGCAAACGAACGGTTAAACCTAGAAGAACGAAATTTGGTGAGCCAAGTGGTTTTGGTGTACTGATCATTACCTGAACGAATCATCAAGATTGGGTGAAAAAATGTTGGCTGAGATTTCAGGCAACTCGTAGTTTTTTGGAAGCTTGGCAACCCCTTTCCATGAAAATGATTTTCGCCAGTCTCTGCATAGGGCTACATCAACAGCAAACAAAGCATAGAGATAGAACTTGAAACTGCTTTATTTTGTCAAGTTTCAAAGAGCTAGCACAAACCGTGTTTGATTTAGAGTTCCAAATACATGTATCCCTATAGGAGAAAACAGTTTGAAACCTAAAAATGAAAACGGTTACTGCAAACGAACGGTTAAACCTAGAACAACGAAATTTGGTGAGCCAAGTGGTTTTGGTGTACTGATCATTACCTGAACGAATCATCAAGATTGGGTGAAAAAATGTTGGCTGAGATTTCAGGCAACTCGTAGTTTTTTGGAAGCTTGGCAACCCCTTTCCATGAAAATGATTTTCGCCAGTCTCTGCATAGGGCTACATCAACAGCAAACAAAGCATAGAGATAGAACTTGAAACTGCTTTATTTTGTCAAGTTTCAAAGAGCTAGCACAAACCGTGTTTCATTTAGAGTTCCAAATACATGTATCCCTATAGGAGAAAACAGAGTGAAACCTAAAAATGTAAACGGTTACTGCAAACGAACGGTTTAACCTAGAAGAACGACATTTGGTGATCCAAGTGGTTTTGGTGTACTGATCATTACCTGAAAGAATCATCAAGATTGGGTGAAAAAATGTTGGCTGAGATTTCAGGCAACTCGTAGTTTTTTGGAAGCTTGGCAACCCCTTTCCATGAAAGTGATTTTCGCCAGTCTCTGCTTAGGGCTACATCAACAGCAAACAAACCATAGAGATAGAACTTGAAACTTCTTTATTTTGTCAATTTTCAAAGAGCTAGCACAAACCGTGTTTGATTTAGAGTTCCAAATACATGTATCCCTACAGGAGAAAACAGAGTGAAACCTAAAAATCAATATGGTTACTGCAAACGGACGGTTTAACCTAGAAGAACGAAATTTGGTGAGCCAAGTGGTTTTGGTGTGCTGATCATTACCTGAAAAAAACATCAAGATTGGGTGAAAAAATGTTGGCTGAGATTTCAGGCAACTCGTAGTTTTTTGGAAGCTTGGCAACCCCTTTCCATGAAAGTGATTTTCGACAGTCTCTGCTTAGGGCTACATCAACAGCAAACAAACCATAGAGATAGAACTTGAAACTGCTTTATTGTGTCAAGTTTCAAAGAGCTAGCACAAACCGTGTTTCATTTAGAGTTCCAAATACATGTATCCCTATAGGAGAAAACAGAGTGAAACCTAAAAATGAAAACAGTTACTGCTAACGAACGGCTTAACCTAGAAGAACGAAATTTGGTGAGCCAAGTGGTTTTGGTGTACTGATCATTACCTGAAAGAATCATCAAGATTGGGTGAAAAAATGTTGGCTGAGATTTCAGGCAACTCGTAGTTTTTTGGAAGCTCGGCAACCCCTTTCCATGAAAGTGATTTTTGCCAGTCTCTGCTTAGGGCTTCATCAACAGCAAACAAACCATAGAGAGAGAACTTGAAACTGCTTTATTGTGTCAAGTTTCAAAGAGCTAGCACAAACCGTGTTTGATTTAGAGTTCCAAATACATGTATCCCTATAGGAGAAAACAGAGTGAAACCTAAAAATGAAAACGGTTACTGGAAACGATCGGTTTAACCTAGAAGAACGAAATTTTTTGAGCCAAGTGGTTTTGGTGTACTGATCATTACAGAAAAGAATCATCAAGATTGGGTGAAAAAATTTTGGCTGAGATTTAAGGCAACTCGTAGTTTTTTGGAAGCTTGGCAACCCCTTTCCATGAAAGTGATTTTCGCCAGTCTCTGCTTAGGGCTACATCAACAGCAAACAAACCATAGAGATAGAACTTGAAACTTCTTTATTGTGTCATGTTTCAAAGAGCTAGCAACAACCGTGTTTGATTTAGGGTTCCAAATACATGTATTCCTATAGGAGGAAACAGTGAAACCTAAAAATGAAAATGGTTACTGCAAACGAACGGTTTAACCTAGAAGAACGAAATTTGGTGATCCAAGTGGTTTTCATGTACTGATCATTACCTGAAAGAATCATCAAGATTGGGTGAAAAAATGTTGGCTGACATTTCAGGCAACTCGTAGTTTTTTGGAAGCTTGGCAACCCCTTTCCATGAAAGTGATTTTCGCCAGTCTTTGCTTAGGGCTACATCAACAGCAAACAAACCATAGAGATAGAACTTGAAACTTCTTTATTGTGTCAAGTTTCAAAGAGCTAGCACAAACCGTGTTTGATTTAGAGTTCCAAATACATGTATCCCTATAGGAGAAAACAGAGTGAAACCTAAAAATGAAAACGGTTACTGCAAACGAACGGTTTAACCTAGAAGAACGACATTTGGTGATCCAAGTGGTTTTGGTGTACTGATCATTACCTGAAAGAATCATCAAGATTGGGTGAAAAAATGTTGGCTGAGATTTCAGGCAACTCGTAGTTTTTTGGAAGCTTGGCAACCCCTTTCCATGAAAGTGATTTTCGCCAGTCTCTGCTTAGGGCTACATCAACAGCAAACAAACCATAGAGATAGAACTTGAAACTTCTTTATTTTGTCAATTTTCAAAGAGCTAGCACAAACCGTGTTTGATTTAGAGTTCCAAATACATGTATCCCTACAGGAGAAAACAGAGTGAAACCTAAAAATCAATATGGTTACTGCAAACGGACGGTTTAACCTAGAAGAACGAAATTTGGTGAGCCAAGTGGTTTTGGTGTGCTGATCATTACCTGAAAAAAACATCAAGATTGGGTGAAAAAATGTTGGCTGAGATTTCAGGCAACTCGTAGTTTTTTGGAAGCTTGGCAACCCCTTTCCATGAAAGTGATTTTCGCCAGTCTTTGCTTAGGGCTACATCAACAGCAAACAAACCATAGAGATAGAACTTGAAACTGCTTTATTGTGTCAAGTTTCAAAGAGCTAGCACAAACCGTGTTTCATTTAGAGTTCCAAATACATGTATCCCTATAGGAGAAAACAGAGTGAAACCTAAAAATGAAAACAGTTACTGCTAACGAACGGCTTAACCTAGAAGAACGAAATTTGGTGAGCCAAGTGGTTTTGGTGTACTGATCATTACCTGAAAGAATCATCAAGATTGGGTGAAAAAATGTTGGCTGAGATTTCAGACAACTCGTAGTTTTTTGGAAGCTTGGCAACCCCTTTCCATGAAAGTGATTTTTGCCAGTCTCTGCTTAGGGCTTCATCAACAGCAAACAAACCATAGAGATAGAACTTGAAACTGCTTTATTGTGTCAAGTTTCAAAGAGCTAGCACAAACCGTGTTTGATTTAGAGTTCCAAATACATGTATCCCTATAGGAGAAAACAGAGTGAAACTTAAAAATGAAAACGGTTACTGCAAACGAACGGTTTAACCTAGAAGAACGAAATTTTTTGAGCCAAGTGGTTTTGGTGTACTGATCATTACAGAAAAGAATCATCAAGATTGGGTGAAAAAATTTTGGCTGAGATTTAAGGCAACTCGTAGTTTTTTGGAAGCTTGGCAACCCCTTTCCATGAAAGTGATTTTCGCCAGTCTCTGCTTAGGGCTACATCAACAGCAAACAAACCATAGAGATAGAACTTGAAACTGCTTTATTGTGTCAAGTTTCAAAGAGCTAGCAAAAACCGTGTTTGATTTAGGGTTCCAAATACATGTATTCCTATAGGAGAAAACAGTGAAACCTAAAAATGAAAATGGTTACTGCAAACGAACGGTTTAACCTAGAAGAACGAAATTTCGTGATCCAAGTGGTTTTCGTGTACTGATCATTACCTGAAAGAATCATCAAGATTGGGTGAAAAAATGTTGGCTGAGATTTCAGGCAACTCATAGTTTTTTGGAAGCTTGGCAACCCCTTTCCATGAAAGTGATTTTTGCCAGTCTCTGCTTAGGGCTACATCAACAGCAAACAAACCATAGAGATAGAACTTGAAACTTCTTTATTGTGTCAAGTTTCAAAGAGCTAGCACAAACCGTGTTTGATTTAGAGTTCCAAATACATGTATCCCTATAGGAGAAAACAGAGTGAAACCTAAAAATGAAAACGGTTACTGCAAACGAACGGTTTAACCTAGAAGAACGACATTTGGTGATCCAAGTGGTTTTGGTGTACTGATCATTACCTGAAAGAATCATCAAGATTGGGTGAAAAAATGTTGGCTGAGATTTCAGGCAACTCGTAGTTTTTTGGAAGCTTGGCAACCCCTTTCCATGAAAGTGATTTTCGCCAGTCTCTGCTTAGGGCTACATCAACAGCAAACAAACCAAAGAGATAGAACTTGAAACTTCTTTATTTTGTCAATTTTCAAAGAGCTAGCACAAACCGTGTTTGATTTAGAGTTCCAAATACATGTATCCCTACAGGAGAAAACAGAGTGAAACCTAAAAATCAATATGGTTACTGCAAACGGACGGTTTAACCTTGAAGAACGAAATTTGGTGAGCCAAGTGGTTTTGGTGTGCTGATCATTACCTGAAAAAAACATCAAGATTGGGTGAAAAAATGTTGGCTGAGATTTCAGGCAACTCGTAGTTTTTTGGAAGCTTGGCAACCCCTTTCCATGAAAGTGATTTTCGCCAGTCTCTGCTTAGGGCTACATCAACAGCAAACAAACCATAGAGATAGAACTTGAAACTGCTTTATTGTGTCAAGTTTCAAAGAGCTAGCACAAACCGTGTTTCATTTAGAGTTCCAAATACATGTATCCCTATAGGAGAAAACAGAGTGAAACCTAAAAATGAAAACAGTTACTGCTAACGAACGGCTTAACCTAGAAGAACGAAATTTGGTGAGCCAAGTGGTTTTGGTGTACTGATCATTACCTGAAAGAATCATCAAGATTGGGTGAAAAAATGTTGGCTGAGATTACAGACAACTCGTAGTTTTTTGGAAGCTTGGCAACCCCTTTCCATGAAAGTGATTTTTGCCAGTCTCTGCTTAGGGCTTCATCAACAGCAAACAAACCATAGAGATAGAACTTGAAACTGCTTTATTGTGTCAAGTTTCAAAGAGCTAGCACAAACCGTGTTTGATTTAGAGTTCCAAATACATGTATCCCTATAGGAGAAAACAGAGTGAAACTTAAAAATGAAAACGGTTACTGCAAACGAACGGTTTAACCTAGAAGAAAGAAATTTTTTGAGCCAAGTGGTTTTGGTGTACTGATCATTACAGAAAAGAATCATCAAGATTGGGTGAAAAAATTTTGGCTGAGATTTAAGGCAACTCGTAGTTTTTTGGAAGCTTGGCAACCCCTTTCCATGAAAGTGATTTTCGCCAGTCTCTGCTTAGGGCTACATCAACAGCAAACAAACCATAGAGATAGAACTTGAAACTGCTTTATTGTGTCAAGTTTCAAAGAGCTAGCAAAAACCGTGTTTGATTTAGGGTTCCAAATACATGTATTCCTATAGGAGAAAACAGAGTGAAACCTAAAAATGAAAACGGTTACTGCAAACGAACGGTTAAACCTAGAAGAACGAAATTTGGTGAGCCAAGTGGTTTTGGTGTACTGATCATTACCTGAACGAATCATCAAGATTGGGTGAAAAAATGTTGGCTGAGATTTCAGGCAACTCGTAGTTTTTTGGAAGCTTGGCAACCCCTTTCCATGAAAATGATTTTCGCCAGTCTCTGCATAGGGCTACATCAACAGCAAACAAAGCATAGAGATAGAACTTGAAACTGCTTTATTTTGTCAAGTTTCAAAGAGCTAGCACAAACCGTGTTTGATTTAGAGTTCCAAATACATGTATCCCTATAGGAGAAAACAGTTTGAAACCTAAAAATGAAAACGGTTACTGCAAACGGACGGTTAAACCTAGAACAACGAAATTTGGTGAGCCAAGTGGTTTTGGTGTACTGATCATTACCTGAACGAATCATCAAGATTGGGTGAAAAAATGTTGGCTGAGATTTCAGGCAACTCGTAGTTTTTTGGAAGCTTGGCAACCCCTTTCCATGAAAATGATTTTCGCCAGTCTCTGCATAGGGCTACATCAACAGCAAACAAAGCATAGAGATAGAACTTGAAACTGCTTTATTTTGTCAAGTTTCAAAGAGCTAGCACAAACCGTGTTTGATTTAGAGTTCCAAATACATGTATCCCTATAGGAGAAAACAGAGTGAAACCTAAAAATGAAAACGGTTACTGCAAACGAACGGTTTAACCTAGAAGAACGAAATTTTTTGAGCCAAGTGGTTTTGGTGTACTGATCATTACCGAAAAGAATCATCAAGATTGGGTGAAAAAATTTTGGCTGAGATTTAAGGCAACTCGTAGTTTTTTGGAAGCTTGGCAACCACTTTCCATGAAAGTGATTTTCGCCAGTCTCTGCTTAGGGCTACATCAACAGCAAACAAGCCATAGAGATAGAACTTGAAACTGCTTTATTGTGTCAAGTTTCAAAGAGCTACCACAAACCGTGTTTGATTTGAAGTTCCAAATACATGTATCTCTAAAGGAGAAAACAGAGTAAACGTAAAAATGAAAACGGTTACTGCCAACGAACGGTTTAACCTAGAAGAACGAAATTTGGTGAGCCAAGTGGTTTTGGTGTACTGATCATTACCTGAAAGAATCATCAAGATTGGGTGAAAAAATGTTGGCTGAGATTTCAGGCAACTCGTAGTTTTTTGGAAGCTTGGCAACCCCTTTCCATGAAAGTGATTTTCGCCAGTCTCTGCTTAGGGCTACATCAACAGCAAACAAACAATAGAGATAGAACTTGAAACTGCTTTATTGTGTCAAGTTTCAAAGAGCTAGCACAAACCGTGTTTGATTTAGAGTTCCAAATACATGTATCCCTATAGGAGAAAACAGAGTGAAACCTAAAAATGAAAACGGTTAGTGCAAACGAACGGTTTAACCTAGAAGAACGAAATTTGGTGAGCAAAGTGGTTTTGGTGTACTGATCATTACCTGACAGAATCATCAAGATTGGGTGAAAAAATGTTGGCTGAGATTTCAGGCAACTCGTAGTTTTTTAGAAGCTTGGCATCCACTTTTTATGAAAGTGATTTTCGCCACTCTCTGCTTAGGGCTACATCAACAGCAAACAAAGCATAGAGATAGAACTTGAAACTGCTTTATTGTGTCAATTTTCAAAGAGCTAGCACAAACCGTGTTTGATTTAGAGTTCCAAATACATGTATCCCTACAGGAGAAAACAGAGTGAAACCTAAAAATCAATATGGTTACTGCAAACGAACGGTTTAACCTAGAAGAACGAAATTTGGTGAGCCAAGTGGTTTTGGTGTACTGATCATTACCTGAAAGAATCATCAAGATTGGGTGAAAAAATGTTGGCTGAGATTTCAGGCAACTCGTAGTTTTTTGGAAGATTGGCAACCCCTTTCCATGAAAGTGATTTTCGCCAGTCTCTGCTTAGGGCTACATCAACAGGAAACAAACCATAGAGATAGAACTTGAAACTGCTTTATTGTGTCAAGTTTCAAAGAGCTAGCAGGAACCGTGTTTGATTTAGAGTTCCAAATACATGTATCCCTATAGGAGAAAACACAGTGAAACCTAAAAATGAAAACGGTTACTGCAAAAGAACGGTTTAACCTAGAAGAATGAAATTTGGTAAGCCAAGTGGTTTTGGTGAACTGATCATTACCTGAAAGAATCACCAAGATGTGGTGAAAAAATGTTGGCTGAGATTTCAGGCAACTCGTAGTTTTTTGGAAGCTTGGTAACCCCTTTCCATGAAAGAGATTTTCACCAGTCTCTGCATAGGGCTACATCAACAGCAAACAAAGCATAGAGATAGAACTTGAAACTGCTTTATTGTGTCAAGTTTCAAAGAGCTAGCACAAACCGTGTTTGATTTAGAGTTCCAAATACATGTATCCCTATAGGAGAAAACAGAGTGAAACCTAAAAATGAAAATGGTTACTGCAAAAGAACGGTTTAACCTAGAAGAACGAAATTTGGTGAGCCAAGTGGTTTTGGTGTACTGATCATAACCTGAAAGAATCATCAAGATTGGGTGAAAAAATGTTGGCTGAGATTTCAGGCAACTCGTAGTTTTTAGGAAGCTTGGCAGCCCCTTTCCATGAAAGTGATTTTCGCCAGTCTTTGCTTAGGGCTACATCAACAGCAAACAAAGCATAGAGATAGAACTTGAAACTGCTTTATTGTGTCAAGTTTCAAAGAGCTACCACAAACTGTGTTCGATTTAGAGTTCCAAATACATCTATCCCTATAGGAGAAAACAGATTGAAACCTATAAATGAAAACGGTTACTGCAAACGAACGGTTTAACCTAGAAGAACGAAATTTGGTGAGCCAAGTGGTTTTGGTGTACTGATCATTACCTGAACGAATCATCAAGATTGGGTGAAAAAATGTTGGCTGAGATTTCAGGCAACTCGTAGTTTTTTGGAAGCTTGGCAACCCCTTTCCATGAAAGTGATTTTCGCCACTCTCTGCTTAGGGCTACATCAACAGCAAACAAACCATAGAGATAGAACTTGAAACTGCTTTATTGTGTCAAGTTTCAAAGAGCTAGCACAAACCGTGTTTGATTTAGAGTTCCAAATGCATGTATCCCTATAGGAGAAAACAGAGTGAATCCTAAAAATGAAAACGGTTACTGCCAACGAACGGTTTAACCTAGAAGAACGAAATTTGTTGAGCCCAGTGGTTTTGGTGTACTGATCATTACCTGAAAGAATCATCAAGATTGGGTGAAAAAATGTTGGCTGAGATTTCAGGCAACTCGTAGTTTTTTGGAAGCTTGGCCACCCCTTTCCATGAAAGTGATTTTCTCCAGTCTCTGCTTAGGGCTACATGAACAGCAAACAAACCATAGAGATAGAACTTGAAACTGATTTATTGTGTCAAGTTTCAAAGAGCTAGCACAAAGCGTGTTTGATTTAAAGTTCCAAATCCATGTATCCCTATAGGAGAAAACAGAGTGAAACCTAAAAATAATAACGGTTACTGCAAAAGAACGGTTTAACCTAGAAGAACGAAATTTGGTGAGCCAAGTGGTTTTGGTGTACTGATCATTACCTGAAAGAATCATCAAGATTGGGTGAAAAAATGTTGGCTGAGATTTCAGGCAACTCGCAGTTTTTTGGAAGCTTGGCAACCCCTTTCCATGAAAGTGATTTTCGAAAGTCTCTGCTTAGGGCTACATCAACAGCAAACAAGCCATAGAGATAGAACTTGAAACTGCTTTATTGTGTCAAGTTTCAAAGAGCTAGCACAAACCGTGTTCGATTTAGAGTTCCAAATACATGTATCCCTATAGGAGAAAACAGAGTGAAACCTAAAAATGAAAACGGTTACTGCAAAAGAACGGTTTAACCTAGGAGAACGAAATTTGGTGAGCCAAGTGGTTTTGGTGTACTGATCATTACCTGACAGAATCATCAAGACTGGGTGAAAAAATGTTGGCTGAGATTTCAGGCAACTCGTAGTTTTTTGGAAGCTTGGCAACCCCTTTCCATGAAAGTGATTTTCGCCAGTCTCTGCATAGGGCTACATCAACAGCAAACAAAGCATAGAGATAGAACTTGAAACTGCTTTATTTTGTCAAGTTTCAAAGAGCTAGCACAAACCGTGTTTGATTTAGAGTTCCAAATACATGTATCCCTATAGGAGAAAACAGAGTGAAACCTAAAAATGAAAATGGTTACAGCAAAAGAACGGTTTAACCTAGAAGAACGAAATTTGGTGAGCCAAGTGGTTTTGGTGTACTGATCATTACCTGAAAGAATCATCAAGATTGGGTGAAAAAATGTTGCCTGAGATTTCAGGCAACTCGTAGTTTTTTGGAAGCTTGGCAACCCTTTTCCATGAAAGTGATTTTCGCCAGTCTCTGCTTAGGGCTACATCAACAGCAAACAAGCCATAGAGATAGAACTTGAAACTGCTTTATTGTGTCAAGTTTCAAAGAGCTAGCACAAACCGTGTTCGATTTGGAGTTCCAAATAAATGTATCCCTATAGGAGAAAACAGAGTGAAACCTAAAAATGAAAACGGTTACTGCAAACGAACGGTTTAACCTAGAAGAACGAAATTTGGTGAGCCAAGTGGTTTTCGTGTACTGATCATTTCCTGAAAGAATCATCAAGATTGGGTGAAAAAATGTTGGCTGAGATTTCAGGCAACTCGTAGTTTTTTGAAAGCTAGGCAACCCCTTTCCATGAAAGTGATTTTCGCCACTCTCTGCTTAGGGCTACATCAAAAGCAAACAAACCATAGAGATAGAACTTGAAACTGCTTTATTGTGTCAAGTTTCAAAGAGCTACCACAAACCGTGTTCGATTTGAAGTTCCAAATACATGTATCCCTATAGGAGAAAACAGAGTGAAACCTAAAAATGAAAACGGTTACTGCAAAAGAACGGGTTAACCTAGAAGAACGAAATTTGGTGAGCCAAGTGGTTTTGGTGTACTGATCATTACCTGAAAGAATCATCAAGATTGGGTGAAAAAATGTTGGCTGAGATTTCAGGCAACTCGTAGTTTTTTGGAAGCTCGGCAACCCCTTTCCATGAAAGTGATTTTTGCCAGTCTCTGCTTAGGGCTTCATCAACAGCAAACAAACCTAGAGATAGAACTTGAAACTGCTTTATTGTGTCAAGTTTCAAAGAGCTAGCACAAACCGTGTTTGATTTAGAGTTCCAAATACATGTATCCCTATAGGAGAAAACAGAGTGAAACCTAAAAATGAAAACGGTTACTGCAAACGAACGGTTTAACCTAGAAGAACGAAATTTTTTGAGCCAAGTGGTTTTGGTGTACTGATCATTACAGAAAAGAATCATCAAGATTGGGTGAAAAAATTTTGGCTGAGATTGAAGGCAACTCGTAGTTTTTTGGAAGCTTGGCAACCCCTTTCCATGAAAGTGATTTTCGCCAGTCTCTGCTTAGGGCTAAATCAACAGCAAACAAACCATAGAGATAGAACTTGAAACTGCTTTATTGTGTCAAGTTTCAAAGAGCTAGCAAAAACCGTGTTTGATTTAGGGTTCCAAATACATGTATTCCTATAGGAGAAAACAGTGAAACCTAAAAATGAAAATGGTTACTGCAAACGAACGGTTTAACCTAGAAGAACGAAATTTGGTGATCCAAGTGGTTTTCGTGTACTGATCATTACCTGAAAGAATCATCAAGATTGGGTGAAAAAATGTTGGCTGACATTTCAGGCAACTCGTAGTTTTTTGGAAGCTTGGCAACCCCTTTCCATGAAAGTGATTTTCGCCAGTCTTTGCTTAGGGCTACATCAACAGCAAACAAACCATAGAGATAGAACTTGAAACTTCTTTATTGTGTCAAGTTTCAAAGAGCTAGCACAAACCGTGTTTGATTTAGAGTTCCAAATACATGTATCCCTATAGGAGAAAACAGAGTGAAACCTAAAAATGAAAACGGTTACTGCAAACGAACGGTTTAACCTAGAAGAACGACATTTGGTGATCCAAGTGGTTTTGGTGTACTGATCATTACCTGAAAGAATCATCAAGATTGGGTGAAAAAATGTTGGCTGAGATTTCAGGCAACTCGTAGTTTTTTGGAAGCTCGGCAACCCCTTTCCATGAAAGTGATTTTCGCCAGTCTCTGCTTAGGGCTACATCAACAGCAAACAAACCATAGAGATAGAACTTGAAACTGCTTTATTGTGTCAAGTTTCAAAGAGCTAGCACAAACCGTGTTTCATTTAGATTTCCAAATACATGTATCCCTATAGGAGAAAACAGAGTGAAACCTAAAAATGTAAACGGTTACTGCAAACGAACGGTTTAACCTAGAAGAACGAAATTTGGTGAGCCAAGTGGTTTTTGTGTACCTATCATTACCGGAAAGAATCATCAAGATTGGGTGAAAAAATGTTTGCTGAGATTTCAGGCAACTCGTAGTTTTTTGGAGGCTTGGCAACCCCTTTCCATGAAAGTGATTTTCGCCAGTCTCTGCTTAGGGCTACATCAACAGCAAACAAACCATAGAGATAGAACTTGAAACTGCTTTATTGTGTCAAGTTTCAAAGAGCTAGCAAAAACCGTGTTTGATTTAGGGTTCCAAATACATGTATCTCTATAGGAGAAAACAGTGAAACCTAAAAATGAAAATGGTTACTGCAAACGAAGGGTTTAACCTAGAAGAAGGAAATTTCGTTAGCCAAGTGGTTTTTGTGTACTCATCATTACCTGAAAGAATCATCAAGATTGGGTGAAAAAATGTTGGCTGAGATTTCAGGCAACTCATAGTTTTATGGAAGCTTGGCAACCCCTTTCCATGAAAGTGATTTTCGACACTCTCTGCTTAGGGCTACATCAACAGCAAACAAACCATAGAGATAGAACTTGAAACTGCTTTATTGTGTCAAGTTTCAAAGAGCTAGCACAAACCGTGTTTCATTTAGAGTTCCAAATACATGTATCCCTATAGGAGAAAACAGAGTGAAACCTAAAAATGAAAACAGTTACTGCTAACGAACGGCTTAACCTAGAAGAACGAAATTTGGTGAGCCAAGTGGTTTTGGTGTACTGATCATTACCTGAAAGAATCATCAAGATTGGGTGAAAAAATGTTGGCTGAGATTTCAGGCAACTCGTAGTTTTTTGGAAGCTCGGCAACCCCTTTCCATGAAAGTGATTTTCGACAGTCTCTGCTTAGGGCTTCATCAACAGCAAACAAACCATAGAGATAGAACTTGAAACTGCTTTATTGTGTCAAGTTTCAAAGAGCTAGCACAAACCGTGTTTGATTTAGAGTTCCAAATACATGTATCCCTATAGGAGAAAACAGAGTGAAACCTAAAAATGAAAACGGTTACTGCAAACGAACGGTTTAACCTAGAAGAACGAAATTTTTTGAGCCAAGTGGTTTTGGTGTACTGATCATTACAGAAAAGAATCATCAAGATTGGGTGAAAAAATTTTGGCTTAGATTTAAGGCAACTCGTAGTTTTTTGGAAGCTTGGCAACCCCTTTCCATGAAAGTGATTTTCGCCAGTCTCTGCTTAGGGCTACATCAACAGCAAACAAACCATAGAGATAGAACTTGAAACTGCTTTATTGTGTCAAGTTTCAAAGAGCTAGCAAAAACCGTGTTTGATTTAGGGTTCCAAATACATGTATTCCTATAGGAGAAAACAGTGAAACCTAAAAATGAAAATAGTTACTGCAAACGAACGGTTTAACCTAGAAGAACGAAATTTGATGATCCAAGTGGTTTTCGTGTACTGATCATTACCTGAAAGAATCATCAAGATTGGGTGAAAAAATGTTGGCTGACATTTCAGGCAACTCGTAGTTTTTTGGAAGCTTGGCAACCCCTTTCCATGAAAGTGATTTTCGCCAGTCTTTGCTTAGGGCTACATCAACAGCAAACAAACCATAGAGATAGAACTTGAAACTGCTTTATTTTGTCAAGTTTCAAAGAGCTAGCACAAACCGTGTTTCATTTAGAGTTCCAAATACATGTATCCCTATAGGAGAAAACAGAGTGAAACCTAAAAATGAAAACAGTTACTGCCAACGAACGGCTTAACCTAGAAGAACGAAATTTGGTGAGCCAAGTGGTTTTGGTGTACTGATCATTACCTGAAAGAATCATCAATATTGGGTGAAAAAATGTTGCCTGAGATTTCAGGCAACTCGTAGTTTTTTGGAAGCTTGGCAACCCCTTTCCATGAAAGTGATTTTTGCCAGTCTCTGCTTAGGGCTTCATCAACAGCAAACAAACCATAGAGATAGAACTTGAAACTTCTTTATTGTGTCAAGTTTCAAAGAGCTAGCACAAACCGTGTTTGATTTAGAGTTCCAAATACATGTATCCCTATAGGAGAAAACAGAGTGAAACCTAAAAATGAAAACGGTTACTGCAAATGAACGGTTTAACCTAGAAGAACGAAATTTTTTGAGCCAAGTGGTTTTGGTGTACTGATCATTACAGAAAAGAATCATCAAGATTGGGTGAAAAAATTTTGGCTTAGATTTAAGGCAACTCGTAGTTTTTTGGAAGCTTGGCAACCCCTTTCCATGAAAGTGATTTTCGCCAGTCTCTGCATAGGGCTACATCAACAGCAAACAAACCATAGAGATAGAACTTGAAACTGCTTTATTGTGTCAAGTTTCAAAGAGCTAGCACAAACCGTGTTTCATTTAGAGTTCCAAATACATGTATCCCTATAGGAGAAAACAGAGTGAAACCTAAAAATGAAAACAGTTACTGCTAACGAACGGCTTAACCTAGAAGAACGAAATTTGGTGAGCCAAGTGGTTTTGGTGTACTGATCATTACCTGAAAGAATCATCAAGATTGGGTGAAAAAATGTTGGCTGAGATTTCAGGCAACTCGTAGTTTTTTGGAAGCTTGGCAACCCCTTTCCATGAGAGTGATTTTAGCCAGTCTCTGCTTAGGGCTACATCAACAGCAAACAAAGCATAGAGATGGAACTTGAAACTGCTTTATTGTGTCAAGTTTCAAAGAGCTATCACAAACCGTGTTTGATTTAGAGTTCCAAATACATGTATCCCAATAGGAGAATACAGAGTGAAACCTAAAAATGAAAACGGTTACTGCCAACGAACAGTTTAACCTAGAAGAACTAAATTTGGTGAGCCAAGTGGTTTTGGTGTACTGATCATTACCTGAAAGAATCATCAAGATTGGGTGAAAAAATGTTGGCTGAAATTTCAGGAAACTCGTAGTTTTTTGGAAGCTTGGCAACCCCCTTCCATGAAAGTGATTTTCCCAAGTCTCTGCATAGGGCTACATCAACAGCAAACAAAGCATAGAGATAGAACTTGAAACTGCTTTATTGTGTCAAGTTTCAAAGAGCTACCACAATCCGTGTTCGATTTAGAGTTCCAAATACATGTATCCCTATAGGAGAAAACAGAGTGAAACGTAAAAATGAAAACGGTTACTGCCAACAAACGGTTTAACCTAGAAGAACGAAATTTGGTGAGCCAAGTGGTATTGGTGTACTGATCATTACCTGAAAGTATCATCAAGATTGGGTGAAAAAATGTTGGCTGAGATTTCAGGCAACTCGTCGTTTTTTGGAAGCTTGGCAACCCCTTTCCATGAAAGTGATTTTCGACAGTGTCTGCTTAGGGATACATCAACAGCTAACAAAGCATAGAGATAGAACTTGAAACTGCTTTATTGTGTCAAGTTTTAAAGAGCTAGCACAAACCGTGTTTGATTTAGAGTTCCAAATACATGTATCCCTATAGGAGAAAACACAGTGAAACCTAAAAATGAAAACGGTTACTGCAAAAGAACGCTTTAACCTAGAAGAACGAAATTTGGTAAGCCAAGTGGTTTTGGTGTACTGATCATTACCTGAAAGAATCACCAAGATTGGGTGAAAAAATGTTGGCTGAGATTTCAGGCAACTCGTAGTTTTTTGGAAGCTTGGCAACCCCTTTCCATGAAAGTGATTTTCGCCAGTCTCTGCTTAGGGCTACATCAACAGCAAACAAAAAATAGAGATAGAACTTGAAACTGCTTTATTGTGTCATCTTTCAAAGAGCTAGCACAAACCGTGTTTGATTTAGAGTTCCAAATACATGTATCCCTATAGGAGAAAACAGAGTGAAACCTAAAAATGAAAACAGTTACTGCAAAAGAACGGTTTTACCTAGAAGATCGAAATTTGGTGAGCCAAGTGGTTTTGGTGTACTGATCATTACCTGACAGAATCATCAAGTTTGGGTGAAAAAATTTTGGCTGAGATTTCAGGCAACTCGTAGTATTTTGGAAGCTTGGCAACCCCTTTCCATGAAAGTGATTTTCGCCAGTCTCTGCTTAGGGCTACATCAACAGCAAACAAAGAATAGAGATAGAACTTGAAACTGCTTTATTGTGTCAAGTTTCAAAGAGCTATCACAAACCGTGTTTGATTTAGAGTTCCAAATACATGTATCCTAATAGGAGAAAACAGAGTGAAACCTAAAAATGAAAACGGTTACTGCCAACGAACGGTTTAACCTAGAAGAACGAAATTTGGTGAGCCAAGTGGTTTTGGTGTACTGATCATTACCTGAAAGAATCACCAAGATTGGGTGAAAAAATGTTGGCTGAGATTTCAGGCAACTCGTAGTTTTTTGGAAGATTGGCAACCCCTTTCCATGAAAGTGATTTTCGCCACTCTCTGCTTAGGGCTACATCAACAGCAAACAAACCATAGAGATAGAACTTGAAACTGCTTTATTGTGTCAAGTTTCAAAGAGCTACCACAATCCGTGTTCGATTTAGAGTTCCAAATACATGTATCCCTATAGGAGAAAACAGAGTGAAACCTAAAAATGAAAACGGTTACTGCCAACGAACGGTTTAACCTAGAAGAACGAAGTTTGGTGAGCCAAGTGGTTTTGGTGTACTGATCATTACCTAAAAGAATCATCAAGATTGGGTGAAAAAATGTTGGCTGAGATTTCAGGCAACTCGTAGTTTTTTGGAAGCTTGGCAACCCCTTTCCATGAAAGTGATTTTCGCCAGTGTCTGCTTAGGGATACATCAACAGCAAACAAAGCATAGAGATAGAACTTGAAACTGCTTTAGTGTGTCAAGTTTCAAAGAGCTAGCACAAACCGTGTTTGATTTAGTGTTCCAAATACATGTATCCCTATAGGAGAAAACACAGTGAAACCTAAATATGAAAACGGTTACTGCAAACGAACGGTTTAACCTAGAAGAACGAAATTTGGTAAGCCAAGAGCTTTTGGTGTACTGATCATTACCTGAAAGAATCACCAAGATTGGGTGAAAAAATGTTGGCTGAGATTTCAGGCAACTCGTAGTTTTTTGGAAGATTGGCAACCCCTTTCCATGAAAGTGATTTTCGCCACTCTCTGCTTAGGGCTACATCAACAGCAAACAAACCATAGAGAGAGAACTTGAAACAGCTTTATTGTGTCAAGTTTCAAAGAGCTACCACAATCCGTGTTCGATTTAGAGTTCCAAATACATGTATCCCTATAGGAGAAAACAGAGTGAAACCTAAAAATGAAAACGGTTACTGCCAACGAACGGTTTAACCTAGAAGAACGAAGTTTGGGGAGCCAAGTGGATTTGGTGTACTGATCATTACCTGAAAGAATCATCAAGATTGGGTGAAAAAATGTTGGCTGAGATTTCAGGCAACTCGTAGTTTTTTGGAAGCTTGGCAACCCCTTTCCATGAAAGTGATTTTCGCCAGTCTCTGCTTAGGGATACATCAACAGCAAACAAAGCATAGAGATAGAACTTGAAACTGCTTTAGTGTGTCAAGTTTCAAAGAGCTAGCACAAACCGTGTTTGATTTAGAGTTCCAAATACATGTATCCCTATAGGAGAAAACACAGTGAAACCTAAAAATGAAAACGGTTACTGCAAAAGAACGGTTTAACCTAGAAGAACGAAATTTGGTAAGCCAAGTGGTTTTGGTGTACTGATCATTACCTGAAAGAATCACCAAGATTGGGTGAAAAAATGTTGGCTGAGATTTCAGGCAACTCTTAGTATTTTGGAAGCTTGTCAACCCCTTTCCATGAAAGTGATTTTCGCCAGTCTCTGCTTAGGGCTACATCAACAGCAAACAAAGCATAGAGATAGAACTTGAAACTGCTTTATTGTGTTAAGTTTCAAAGAGCTACCACAAACCGTGTTCCATTTAGAGTTCCAAATACATCTATCCCTATAGGAGAAAACAGAGTGAAACCTAAAAATGAAAACGGTTACTGCCAACGAACGGTTTAACCTAGAAGAACGAAATTTGGTGAGCCAAGTGGTTTTGGTGTTCTGATCATTACCTGAAAGAATCATCAAGATTGGGTGAAAAAATGTTGGCTGAGATTTCAGGCAACTCGTAGTTTTTTGGAAGCTTGGCAACCCCTTTCCATGAAAGTGATTTTAGCCAGTCTCTGCTTAGGGCTACATCAACAGCAAACAAAGCATAGAGATGGAACTTGAAACTGCTTTATTGTGTCAAGTTTCAAAGAGCTATCACAAACCGTGTTTGATTTAGAGTTCCAAATACATGTATCCCAATAGGAGAAAACAGAGTGAAACCTAAAAATGAAAACGGTTACTGCCAACGAACGGTTTAACCTAGAAGAACGAAATTTGGTGAGCCAAGTGGTTTTGGTGTACTGATCATTACCTGAAAGAATCATCAAGATTGGGTGAAAAAATGTTGGCTGAAATTTCAGGCAACTCGTAGTTTTTTGGAAGCTTGGCAACCCCCTTCCATGAAAGTGATTTTCGCCAGTCTCTGCATAGGGCTACATCAACAGCAAACAAAGCATAGAGATAGAACTTGAAACTGCTTTATTGTGTCAAGTTTCAAAGAGCTAGCACAAACCGTGTTTGATTTAGAGTTCCAAATACATGTATCCCTATAGGAGAAAACAGAGTGAAACCTAAAAATGAAAATGGTTACTGCAAAAGAACGGTTGAACCTAGAAGAACGAAATTTGGTGAGCCAAGTGGTTTTCTTGTACTGATCATTACCTGACAGAATCATCAAGATTGGGTGAAAAAATGTTGGCTGAGATTTCAGGCAACTCGTAGTTTTCAGAGGCTTGGCAACCCCTTTCCATGAAAGTGATTTTCGCTACTCTGTTCTTAGGGCTACATCAACAGCAAACAAAACATAGAGATAGAACTTGAAACTGCATTATTGAGTCAAGTTTCAAAGAGCTAACACAAACCGTGTTCGATTTGAAGTTCCAAATACATGTATCTCTAAAGGAGAAAACAGAGTGAAACGTAAAAATGAAAACGGGTACTGCCAACGAACGGTTTAACCTAGAAGAACGAAATTTGGTGAGCCAAGTGGTTTTGGAGTACTGATCATTACCTGAAAGAATCATCAAGATTGGGTGAAAAAATGTTGGCTGAGATTTCAGGCAACTCGTAGTTTTTTGTAACCTTGGCAACCCCTTTCCATGAAAGTGATTTTCGCCAGTCTCTCCTTAGGGCTACATCAACAGCAAACAAACCATAGAGATAGAACTTAAAACTGCTTTATTGTGTCAAGTTTCAAAGAGCTAGCACAAACCGTGTTTGATTTAGAGTTCCAAATACATGTATCCCTATAGGAGAAAACAGAGTGAAACCTAAAAATGAAAACGGTTAGTGCAAACGAACGGTTTAACCTAGAAGAACGAAATTTGGTGAGCAAAGTGGTTTTGGTGTACTGATCATTACCTCACAGAATCATGAAGATTGGGTAAAAAAATGTTGGCTGAGATTTCAGGCAACTCGTAGTTTTTTAGAAGCTTGGCATCCACTTTTTATGAAAGTGATTTTCGCCACTCTCTGCTTAGGGCTACATCAACAGCAAACAAAGCATAGAGATAGAACTTGAAACTGCTTTATTGTGTCAATTTTCAAAGAGCTAGCACAAACCGTGTTTGATTTAGAGTTCCAAATACATGTATCCCTACAGGAGAAAACAGAGTGAAACCTAAAAATCAATATGGTTACTGCAAACGAACGGTTTAACCTAGAAGAACGAAATTTGGTGAGCCAAGTGGTTTTGGTGTACTGAGCATTACCTGAAAGAATCATCAAGATTGGGTGAAAAAATGTTGGCTGAGATTTCAGGCAACTCGTAGTTTTTTGGAAGCTTTGCAACCCCTTTCCATGAAAGTGATTTTCGCCAGTCTCTGCTTAGGGCTACATCAACAGCAAACAAAGCATAGAGATAGAACTTGAAACTGCTTTATTGTGTCAAGGTTCAAAGAGCTAGCACAAACCGTGTTCGATTTAGAGTTCCAAATACATGTATCCCTATAGGAGAAAACAGAGTGAAACCTAAAAATGAAAACGGTTACTGCAAAAGAACGGTTTAACCTAGGAGAACGAAATTTGGTGAGCCAAGTGGTTTTGGTGTACTGATCATTACCTGACAGAATCATCAAGACTGGGTGAAAAAATGTTGGCTGAGATTTCAGGCAACTCGTAGTTTTTTGGAAGCTGGGCAACCCCTTTCCATGAAAGTGATTTTCGCCAGTCTCTGCATAGGGCTACATCAACAGCAAACAAAGAATAGAGATAGAACTGCAAACTGCTTTATTGTGTCAAGTTTCAAAGAGCTAGCACAAACCGTGTTTGTTTTAGAGTTCCAAATACATGTATCCCTATAGGAGAAAACAGAGTGAAACCTAAAAATGAAAACGGTTACTGCAAAAGAACGGTTTAACCTAGAAGAACGAAATTTGGTGAGCCAAGTGGTTTTCATGTACTGATCATTTCCTGAAAGAATCATCAAGATTGGGTGAAAAATGTTGGCTGAGATTTCAGGCAACTCGTAGTTTTTTGAAAGCTAGGCAACCCCTTTCCATGAAAGTGATTTTCGCCACTCTCTGCTTAGGGCTACCTCAACAACAAACAAACCATAGAGATAGAACTTGAAACTGCTTTATTGTGTCACGTTTCAAAGAGCTAGCACAAACCGTGTTTGATTTACAGTTCCAAATACATGTATCCCTATAGGAGAAAACAGAGTGAAACCTAAAAATGAAAACGGTTACTGCAAACGAACAGTTTAACCTAGAAGAACGAAATTTGGTGAGCCAAGTGGTTTTGGTGTACTGATCATTACCTGAAAGAATCATCAAGATTGGGTCAAAAAATGTTGGCTGAGATTTCAGGCAACTCGTAGTTTTTTGAAAGCTTGGCAACCCCTTTCCATGAAAGTGATTTTCGCCAGTCTCTCCTTAGGGCTACATCAACAGCAAACAAACCATAGAGATAGAACTTGAAACTGCTTTATTGTGTCAAGTTTCAAAGAGCTAGCACAAACCGTGTTTGATTTAGAGTTCCAAATACATGCATCCCTATAGGAGAAAACAGAGTGAAACCTAAAAGTGAAAACGGTTACTGCAAATGAACGGTTTAACCTAGAAGAACGAAATTTGGTGAGCCAAGTGGTTTTGGTGTACTGATCGTTACCTGAAAGAATCATCAAGATTGGGTGAAAAAATGTTGGCTGAAATTTCAGGCAACTCGTAGTTTTTTGGAAGTTGGCAACCCCTTTCCATGAAAGTGATTTTTGCCTGTCTCTGCTTAGGGCTACATCAACAGCAAACAAACCATAGAGATAGAACTTGAAACTGCTTTATTGTGTCAAGTTTCAAAGAGCTAGCAAAAACCGTGTTTGATTTAGAGTTCCAAATACATGTATCCCTAGGAGAAAACAGAGTGAAACCTAAAAATGAAAATGGTTACTGCAAAAGAACGGTCTAACGTAGAAGAACGAAATTTGGTGAGCCAAGTGGTTTTGGTGTACTGATCATTACCTGAAAGAATCATCAAGATTGGGTGAAAAAATGTTGGCTGAGAATTCAGGCAACTCGTAGTTTTTAGGAAGCTTGGCAGCCCCTTTCCATGAAAGTGATTTTCGCCAGTCTTTGCTTAGGGCTACATCAACAGCAAACAAGCCATAGAGATAGAACTTGAAACTGCTTTATTGTGTCAAGTTTCAAAGAGCTAGCACAAACCGTGTTCGATTTAGAGTTCCAAATACATGTATCCCTATAGGAGAAAACAGAGTGAAACCTAAAAATGAAAAACGGTTACTGCAAACGAACGGTTTAACCTAGAAGAACGAAATTTGGTGAGCCAAGTGGTTTTGGTGTACTGATCATTACCTGAAAGAATCATCAAGATTGGGTGAAAAAATGTTGGCTGAGATTTCAGGCAACTCGTAGTTTTTTGGAAGCTTGGCAACCCCTTTCCATGAAAGTGATTTTCGCCATTCTCTGCAGAGGGCTACATCAACAGCAAACAAAGCATAGAGATAGAACTTGAAACTGCTTTATTGTGTCAAGTTTCAAAGAGCTACCACAAACCGTGTTTGATTTAGAGTTCCAAATACATGTATCCCTATAGGAGAAAACAGAGTGAAACCTAAAAATAATAACGGTTACTGCAAACGAACGGTTTAACCTAGAAGAACGAAATTTGGTGAGCCAAGTGGTTTTGGTGTACTGATCATTACCTGAAAGAATCATCAAGATTGGGTGAAAAAATGTTGGCTGAGATTTCAGGCAACTCGCAGTTTTTTGGAAGCTTGGCAACCCCTTTAAATGAAAGTGATTTTCGCCAGTCTCTGCTTAGGGCTACATCAACAGCAAACAAGCCATAGAGATAGAACTTGAAACTGCTTTATTGTGTCAAGTTTCAAAGAGCTAGCACAAACCGTGTTCGATTTAGAGTTCCAAATACATGTATCCCTATAGGAGAAAACAGAGTGAAACATAAAAATGAAAACGGTTACTGCAAAAGAACGGTTTAACCTAGGAGAACGAAATTTGGTGAGCCAAGTGGTTTTGGTGTAATGATCATTACCTGACAGAATCATCAAGACTGGGTGAAAAAATGTTGGCTGAGATTTCAGGCAACTCGTAGTTTTTTGGAAGCTTGGCAACCCCTTTCCATGAAAGTGATTTTCGCCATTCTCTGCAGAGGGCTACACAACAGCAAACAAAGCATAGAGATAGAACTTGAAACTGCTTTATTTTGTCAAGTTTCAAAGAGCTAGCACAAACCGTGTTTGATTTAGAGTTCCAAATACATGTATCCCTATAGGAGAAAACAGAGTGAAACCTAAAAATGAAAATGGTTACTGCAAAAGAACGGTTTAACCTAGAAGAACGAAATTTGGTGAGCCAAGTGGTTTTGGTGTACTGATCATTACCTGAAAGAATCATCAAGATTGGGTGAAAAAATATTGGCTGAGATTTCAGGCAACTCGTAGTTTTTTGGAAGCTTGGCAACCCCTTTCCATGAAAGTGATTTTCGCCAGTCTCTGCTTAGGGCTACATCAATAGCAAACAAGCCATAGAGATAGAACTTGAAACTGCTTTATTGTGTCAAGTTTCAAAGAGCTAGCACAAACCGTGTTTGATTTAGAGTTCCAAATACATGTATCCCTATAGGAGAAAACAGAGTGAAACCTAAAAATGAAAACGGTTACTGCAAACGAACGGTTTAACCTAGAAGAACGAAATTTTTTGAGCCAAGTGGTTTTGGTGTACTGATCATTACCGAAAAGAATCATCAAGATTGGGTGAAAAAATTTTGGCTGAGATTTAAGGCAACTCGTAGTTTTTTGGAAGCTTGGCAACCCCTTTCCATGAAAGTGATTTTCGCCAGTCTCTGCTTAGGGCTACATCAACAGCAAACAAGCCATAGAGATAGAACTTGAAACTGCTTTATTGTGTCAAGTTTCAAAGAGCTACCACAAACCGTGATTGATTTGAAGTTCCAAATACATGTATCTCTAAAGGAGAAAACAGAGTGAAACGTAAAAATGAAAACGGTTACTGCCAACGAACGGTTTAACCTAGAAGAACGAAATTTGGTGAGCCAAGTGGTTTTGGTGTACTGATCATTACCTGAAAGAATCATCAAGATTGGGTGAAAAAATGTTGGCTGAGATTTCAGGCAACTCGTAGTTTTTTGGAAGCTTGGCAACCCCTTTCCATGAAAGTGATTTTCGCCAGTCTCTGCTTAGGGCTACATCAACAGCAAACAAACAATAGAGATAGAACTTGAAACTGCTTTATTGTGTCAAGTTTCAAAGAGCTAGCACAAACCGTGTTTGATTTAGAGTTCCAAATACATGTATCCCTATAGGAGAAAACAGAGTGAAACCTAAAAATGAAAACGGTTAGTGCAAACGAACGGTTTAACCTAGAAGAACGAAATTTGGTGAGCAAAGTGGTTTTGGTGTACTGATCATTACCTGACATAATCATCAAGATTGGGTGAAAAAATGTTGGCTGAGATTTCAGGCAACTCGTAGTTTTTTAGAAGCTTGGCATCCACTTTTTATGAAAGTGATTTTCGCCACTCTCTGCTTAGGGCTACATCAACAGCAAACAAAGCATAGAGATAGAACTTGAAACTGCTTTATTGTGTCAATTTTCAAAGAGCTAGCACAAACCGTGTTTGATTTAGAGTTCCAAATACATGTATCCCTACAGGAGAAAACAGAGTGAAACCTAAAAATTAATATGGTTACTGCAAACGAACGGTTTAACCTAGAAGAACGAAATTTGGTGAGCCAAGTGGTTTTGGTGTACTGATCATTACCTGAAAGAATCATCAAGATTGGGTGAAAAAATGTTGGCTGAGATTTCAGGCAACTCGTAGTTTTTTGGAAGATTGGCAACCCCTTTCCATGAAAGTGATTTTCGCCAGTCTCTGCTTAGGGCTACATCAACAGGAAACAAACCATAGAGATAGAACTTGAAACTGCTTTATTGTGTCAAGTTTCAAAGAGCTAGCACAAACCGTGTTTGATTTAGAGTTCCAAATACATGTATCCCTATAGGAGAAAACACAGTGAAACCTAAAAATGAAAACGGTTACTGCAAAAGAACGGTTTAACCTAGAAGAATGAAATTTGGTAAGCCAAGTGGTTTTGGTGAACTGATCATTACCTGAAAGAATCACCAAGATGTGGTGAAAAAATGTTGGCTGAGATTTCAGGCAACTCGTAGTTTTTTGGAAGCTTGGTAACCCCTTTCCATGAAAGAGATTTTCACCAGTCTCTGCATAGGGCTACATCAACAGCAAACAAAGCATAGAGATAGAACTTGAAACTGCTTTATTGTGTCAAGTTTCAAAGAGCTAGCACAAACCGTGTTTGATTTAGAGTTCCAAATACATGTATCCCTATAGGAGAAAACAGAGTGAAACCTAAAAATGAAAATGGTTACTGCAAAAGAACGGTTTAACCTAGAAGAACGAAATTTGGTGAGCCAAGTGGTTTTGGTGTACTGATCATAACCTGAAAGAATCATCAAGATTGGGTGAAAAAATGTTGGCTGAGATTTCAGGCAACTCGTAGTTTTTAGGAAGCTTGGCAGCCCCTTTCCATGAAAGTGATTTTCGCCAGTCTTTGCTTAGGGCTACATCAACAGCAAACAAAGCATAGAGATAGAACTTGAAACTGCTTTATTGTGTCAAGTTTCAAAGAGCTACCACAAACTGTGTTCGATTTAGAGTTCCAAATACATCTATCCCTATAGGAGAAAACAGATTGAAACCTATAAATGAAAACGGTTACTGCAAACGAACGGTTTAACCTAGAAGAACGAAATTTGGTGAGCCAAGTGGTTTTGGTGTACTGATCATTACCTGAACGAATCATCAAGATTGGGTGAAAAAATGTTGGCTGAGATTTCAGGCAACTCGTAGTTTTTTGGAAGCTTGGCAACCCCTTTCCATGAAAGTGATTTTCGCCACTCTCTGCTTAGGGCTACATCAACAGCAAACAAACCATAGAGATAGAACTTGAAACTGCTTTATTGTGTCAAGTTTCAAAGAGCTAGCACAAACCGTGTTTGATTTAGAGTTCCAAATGCATGTATCCCTATAGGAGAAAACAGAGTGAATCCTAAAAATGAAAACGGTTACTGCCAACGAACGGTTTAACCTAGAAGAACGAAATTTGTTGAGCCCAGTGGTTTTGGTGTACTGATCATTACCTGAAAGAATCATCAAGATTGGGTGAAAAAATGTTGGCTGAGATTTCAGGCAACTCGTAGTTTTTTGGAAGCTTGGCCACCCCTTTCCATGAAAGTGATTTTCTCCAGTCTCTGCTTTGGGCTACATGAACAGCAAACAAACCATAGAGATAGAACTTGAAACTGCTTTATTGTGTCAAGTTTCAAAGAGCTAGCACAAAGCGTGTTTGATTTAGAGTTCCAAATCCATGTATCCCTATAGGACAAAACAGAGTGAAACCTAAAAATAATAACGGTTACTGCAAAAGAACGGTTTAACCTAGAAGAACGAAATTTGGTGAGCCAAGTGGTTTTGGTGTACTGATCATTACCTGAAAGAATCATCAAGATTGGGTGAAAAAATGTTGGCTGAGATTTCAGGCAACTCGCAGTTTTTTGGAAGCTTGGCAACCCCTTTCCATGAAAGTGATTTTCGAAAGTCTCTGCTTAGGGCTACATCAACAGCAAACAAGCCATAGAGATAGAACTTGAAACTGCTTTATTGTGTCAAGTTTCAAAGAGCTAGCACAAACCGTGTTCGATTTAGAGTTCCAAATACATGTATCCCTATAGGAGAAAACAGAGTGAAACCTAAAAATGAAAACGGTTACTGCAAAAGAACGGTTTAACCTAGGAGAACGAAATTTGGTGAGCCAAGTGGTTTTGGTGTACTGATCATTACCTGACAGAATCATCAAGACTGGGTGAAAAAATGTTGGCTGAGATTTCAGGCAACTCGTAGTTTTTTGGAAGCTTGGCAACCCCTTTCCATGAAAGTGATTTTCGCCAGTCTCTGCATAGGGCTACATCAACAGCAAACAAAGCATAGAGATAGAACTTGAAACTGCTTTATTTTGTCAAGTTTCAAAGAGCTAGCACAAACCGTGTTTGATTTAGAGTTCCAAATACATGTATCCCTATAGGAGAAAACAGAGTGAAACCTAAAAATGAAAATGGTTACTGCAAAAGAACGGTTTAACCTAGAAGAACGAAATTTGGTGAGCCAAGTGGTTTTGGTGTACTGATCATTACCTGAAAGAATCATCAAGATTGGGTGAAAAAATGTTGCCTGAGATTTCAGGCAACTCGTAGTTTTTTGGAAGCTTGGCAACCCTTTTCCATGAAAGTGATTTTCGCCAGTCTCTGCTTAGGGCTACATCAACAGCAAACAAGCCATAGAGATAGAACTTGAAACTGCTTTATTGTGTCAAGTTTCAAAGAGCTAGCACAAACCGTGTTCGATTTGGAGTTCCAAATAAATGTATCCCTATAGGAGAAAACAGAGTGAAACCTAAAAATGAAAACGGTTACTGCAAACGAACGGTTTAACCTAGAAGAACGAAATTTGGAGAGCCAAGTGGTTTTCGTGTACTGATCATTTCCTGAAAGAATCATCAAGATTGGGTGAAAAAATGTTGGCTGAGATTTCAGGCAACTCGTGGTTTTTTGAAAGCTAGGCAACCCCTTTCCATGAAAGTGATTTTCGCCACTCTCTGCTTAGGGCTACATCAAAAGCAAACAAACCATAGAGATAGAACTTGAAACTGCTTTATTGTGTCAAGTTTCAAAGAGCTACCACAAACCGTGTTCGATTTGAAGTTCCAAATACATGTATCCCTATAGGAGAAAACAGAGTGAAACCTAAAAATGAAAACGGTTACTGCAAAAGAACGGGTTAACCTAGAAGAACGAAATTTGGTGAGCCAAGTGGTTTTGGTGTACTGATCATTACCTGAAAGAATCATCAAGATTGGGTGAAAAAATGTTGGCTGAGATTTCAGGCAACTCGTAGTTTTTTGGAAGCTCGGCAACCCCTTTCCATGAAAGTGATTTTTGCCAGTCTCTGCTTAGGGCTTCATCAACAGCAAACAAACCTAGAGATAGAACTTGAAACTGCTTTATTGTGTCAAGTTTCAAAGAGCTAGCACAAACCGTGTTTGATTTAGAGTTCCAAATACATGTATCCCTATAGGAGAAAACAGAGTGAAACCTAAAAATGAAAACGGTTACTGCAAACGAACGGTTTAACCTAGAAGAACGAAATTTTTTGAGCCAAGTGGTTTTGGTGTACTGATCATTACAGAAAAGAATCATCAAGATTGGGTGAAAAAATTTTGGCTGAGATTTAAGGCAACTCGTAGTTTTTTGGAAGCTTGGCAACCCCTTTCCATGAAAGTGATTTTCGCCAGTCTCTGCTTAGGGCTACATCAACAGCAAACAAACCATAGAGATAGAACTTGAAACTGCTTTATTGTGTCAAGTTTCAAAGAGCTAGCAAAAACCGTGTTTGATTTAGGGTTCCAAATACATGTATTCCTATAGGAGAAAACAGTGAAACCTAAAAATGAAAATGGTTACTGCAAACGAACGGTTTAACCTAGAAGAACGAAATTTGGTGATCCAAGTGGTTTTCGTGTACTGATCATTACCTGAAAGAATCATCAAGATTGGGTGAAAAAATGTTGGCTGACATTTCAGGCAACTCGTAGTTTTTTGGAAGCTTGGCAACCCCTTTCCATGAAAGTGATTTTCGCCAGTCTTTGCTTAGGGCTACATCAACAGCAAACAAACCATAGAGATAGAACTTGAAACTGCTTTATTTTGTCAATTTTCAAAGAGCTAGCACAAACCGTGTTTGATTTAGAGTTCCAAATACATGTATCCCTACAGGAGAAAAGAGAGTGAAACCTAAAAATGAAAACAGTTACTGCTAACGAACGGCTTAACCTAGAAGAACGAAATTTGGTGAGCCAAGTGGTTTTGGTGTACTGATCATTACCTGAAAGAATCATCAAGATTGGGTGAAAAAATGTTGGCTGAGATTTCAGGCAACTCGTAGTTTTTTGGATGCTCGGCAACCCCTTTCCATGAAAGTGATTTTTGCCAGTCTCTGCTTAGGGCTTCATCAACAGCAAACAAACCATAGAGATACAACTTGAAACTGCTTTATTGTGTCAAGTTTCAAAGAGCTAGCACAAACCGTGTTTGATTTAGAGTTCCAAATACATGTATCCCTATAGGAGAAAACAGAGTGAAACCTAAAAATGAAAACGGTTACTGCAAACGAACGGTTTAACCTAGAAGAACGAAATTTTTTGAGCCAAGTGGTTTTGGTGTACTGATCATTACAGAAAAGAATCATCAAGATTGGGTGAAAAAATTTTGGCTGAGATTTAAGGCAACTCGTAGTTTTTTGGAAGCTTGGCAACCCCTTTCCATGAAAGTGATTTTCGCCAGTCTCTGCTTAGGGCTACATCAACAGCAAACAAACCATAGAGATAGAAATTGAAACTGCTTTATTGTGTCAAGTTTCAAAGAGCTAGCAAAAACCGTGTTTGATTTAGGGTTCCAAATACATGTATTCCTATAGGAGAAAACAGTGAAACCTAAAAATGAAAATGGTTACTGCAAACGAACGGTTTAACCTAGAAGAACGAAATTTGGTGATCCAAGTGGTTTTCGTGTACTTATCATTACCTTAAAGAATCATCAAGATTGGGTGAAAAAATGTTGGCTGAGATTTCAGGCAACTCGTAGTTTTTTGGAAGCTTGGCAACCCCTTTCCATGAAAGTGATTTTCGCCAGTCTTTGCTTAGGGCTACATCAACAGCAAACAAAACATAGAGATAGAACTTGAAACTTCTTTATTGTGTCAAGTTTCAAAGAGCTAGCACAAACCGTGTTTGATTTAGAGTTCCAAATACATGTATCCCTATAGGAGAAAACAGAGTGAAACATAAAAATGAAAACGGTTACTGCAAACGAACGGTTAAACCTAGAAGAACGAAATTTGGTGAGCCAAGTGGTTTTGGTGTACTGATCATTACCTGAACGAATCATCAAGATTGGGTGAAAAAATGTTGGCTGAGATTTCAGGCAACTCGTAGTTTTTTGGAAGCTTGGCAACCCCTTTCCATGAAAATGATTTTCGCCAGTCTCTGCATAGGGCTACATCAACAGCAAACAAAGCATAGAGATAGAACTTGAAACTGCTTTATTTTGTCAAGTTTCAAAGAGCTAGCACAAACCGTGTTTCATTTAGAGTTCCAAATACATGTATCCCTATAGGAGAAAACAGAGTGAAACCTAAAAATGTAAACGGTTACTGCAAACGAACGGTTTAACCTAGAAGAACGAAATTTGGTGAGCCAAGTGGTTTTGGTGTACCTATCAGTACCGGAAAGAATCATCGAGATTGGGTGAAAAAATGTTTGCTGAGATTTCAGGCAACTCGTAGTTTTTGGAGGCTTGGCAACCCCTTTCCATGAAAGTGATTTTCGCCAGTCTCTGCTTAGGGCTACATCAACAGCAAACAAACCATAGAGATATAACTTGAAACTGCTTTATTGTGTCAAGTTTCAAAGAGCTAGCAAAAACCGTGTTTGATTTAGGGTTCCAAATACATGTATCTCTATAGGAGAAAACAGTGAAACCTAAAAATGAAAATGGTTACTGCAAACGAACGGTTTAACCTAGAAGAATGAAATTTGGGTAGCCAAGTATTTTTTGTGTACTCATCATTACCTGAAAGAATCATCAAGATTGGGTGAAAAAATTTTTGCTGAGATTTCAGGCAACTCATAGTTTTTTGGAAGCTTGGCAACCCCTTTTCATGAAAGTGATTTTCGACAGTCTCTGCTTAGGGCTACATCAACAGCAAACAAACCATAGAGATAGAACTTGAAACTGCTTTATTGTGTCAAGTTTCAAAGAGCTAGCACAAACCGTGTTTCATTTAGAGTTCCAAATACATGTATCCCTATAGGAGAAAACAGAGTGAAACCTAAAAATGAAAACAGTTACTGCTAACGAACGGCTTAACCTAGAAGAACGAAATTTGGTGAGCCAAGTGGTTTTGGTGTACTGATCATTACCTGAAAGAATCATCAAGATTGGGTGAAAAAATGTTGGCTGAGATTTCAGGCAACTCGTAGTTTTTTGGAAGCTCGGCAACCCCTTTCCATGAAAGTGATTTTTGCCAGTCTCTGCTTAGGGCTTCATCAACAGCAAACAAACCATAGAGATAGAACTTGAAACTGCTTTATTGTGTCAAGTTTCAAAGAGCTAGCACAAACCGTGTTTGATTTAGAGTTCCAAATACATGTATCCCTATAGGAGAAAACAGAGTGAAACCTAAAAATGAAAACGGTTACTGCAAACGAACGGTTTAACCTAGAAGAACGAAATTTTTTGAGCCAAGTGGTTTTGGTGTACTGATCATTACAGAAAAGAATCATCAAGATTGGGTGAAAAAATTTTGGCTGAGATTTAAGGCAACTCGTAGTTTTTTGGAAGCTTGGCAACCCCTTTCCATGAAAGTGATTTTCGCCAGTCTCTGCTTAGGGCTACATCAACAGCAAACAAACCATAGAGATAGAACTTGAAACTGCTTTATTGTGTCAAGTTTCAAAGAGCTAGCAAAAACCGTGTGTGATTTAGGGTTCCAAATACATGTATTCCTATAGGAGAAAACAGTGAAACCTAAAAATGAAAATGGTTACTGCAAACGAACGGTTTAACCTAGAAGAACGAAATTTGGTGATCCAAGTGGTTTTCGTGTACTGATCATTACCTGAAAGAATCATCAAGATTGGGTGAAAAAATGTTGGCTGAGATTTCAGGCAACTCGTAGTTTTTTGGAAGCTTGGCAACCCCTTTCAATGAAAGTGATTTTCGCCAGTCTTTGCTTAGGGCTACATCAACAGCAAACAAACCATAGAGAGAGAACTTGAAACTTCTTTATTGTGTCAAGTTTCAAAGAGCTAGCACAAACCGTGTTTGATTTAGAGTTCCAAATACATGTATCCCTATAGGAGAAAACAGAGTGAAACCTAAAAATGAAAACGGTTACTGCAAACGAACGGTTTAATCTAGAAGAACGACATTTGGTGATCCAAGTGGTTTTGGTGTACTGATCATTACCTGAAAGAATCATCAAGATTGGGTGAAAAAATGTTTGCTGAGATTTCAGGCAACTCGTAGTTTTTTGGAGGCTTGGCAACCCCTTTCCATGAAAGTGATTTTCGCCAGTCTCTGCTTAGGGCTACATCAACAGCAAACAAACCATAGAGATAGAACTTGAAACTGCTTTATTGTGTCAAGTTTCAAAGAGCTAGCAAAAACCGTGTTTGATTTAGGGTTCCAAATACATGTATCTCTATAGGAGAAAACAGTGAAACCTAAAAATGAAAATGGTTACTGCAAACGAACGGTTTAACCTAGAAGAACGAAATTTGGTAAGCCAAGTGGTTTTTGTGTACTCATCATTACCTGAAAGAATCATCAAGATTGGGTTAAAAAATGTTTGCTGAGATTTCAGGCAACTCATAGTTTTTTGGAAGCTTGGCAACCCCTTTCCATGAAAGTGATTTTCGACAGTCTCTGCTTAGGGCTACATCAACAGCAAACAAACCATAGAGATAGAACTTGAAACTGCTTTATTGTGTCAAGTTTCAAAGAGCTACCACAAACTGTGTTCGATTTAGAGTTCCAAATACATCTATCCCTATAGGAGAAAACAGATTGAAACCTAAAAATGAAAACGGTTACTGCAAATGAACGGTTAAACCTAGAAGAACGAAATTTGGTGAGCCAAGTGGTTTTGGTGTACTGATCATTACCTGAACGAATCATCAAGATTGGGTGAAAAAATGTTGGCTGAGATTTCAGGCAACTCGTAGTTTTTTGGAAACTTGGCAACCCCTTTCCATGAAAATGATTTTCGCCAGTCTCTGCATAGGGCTACATCAACAGCAAACAAAGCATAGAGATAGAACTTGAAACTGCTTTATTTTGTCAAGTTTCAAAGAGCTAGCACAAACCGTGTTTCATTTAGAGTTCCAAATACATGTATCCCTATAGGAGAAAACAGAGTGAAACCTAAAATGTAAACGGTTACTGCAAACGAACGGTTTAACCTAGAAGAACGAAATTTGGTGAGCCAAGTGGTTTTGGTGTACCTATCAGTACCGGAAAGAATCATCGAGATTGGGTGAAAAAATGTTTGCTGAGATTTCAGGCAACTCGTAGTTTTTTGGAGGCTTGGCAACCCCTTTCCATGAAAGTGATTTTCGCCAGTCTCTGCTTAGGGCTACATCAACAGCAAACAAACCATAGAGATATAACTTGAAACTGCTTTATTGTGTCAAGTTTCAAAGAGCTAGCAAAAACCGTGTTTGATTTAGGGTTCCAAATACATGTATCTCTATAGGAGAAAACAGTGAAACCTAAAAATGAAAATGGTTACTGCAAATGAACGGTTTAACCTAGAAGAACGAAATTTGGTTAGCCAAGTATTTTTTGTGTACTCATCATTACCTGAAAGAATCATCAAGATTGGGTGAAAAAATTTTTGCTGAGATTTCAGGCAACTCATAGTTTTTTGGAAGCTTGGCAAACCCTTTCCATGAAAGTGATTTTCGACAGTCTCTGCTTAGGGCTACATCAACAGCAAACAAACCATAGAGATAGAACTTGAAACTGCTTTATTTTGTCAAGTTTCAAAGAGCTAGCACAAACCGTGTTTGATTTAGAGTTCCAAATACATGTATCCCTATAGGAGAAAACAGAGTGAAACCTAAAAATGAAAACAGTTACTGCTAACCAACGGCTTAACCTAGAAGAACGAAATTTGGTGAGCCAAGTGGTTTTGGTGTACTGATCATTACCTGAAAGAATCATCAAGTTTGGGTGAAAAAATGTTGGCTGAGATTTCAGGCAACTCGTAGTTTTTTGGATGCTCGGCAACCCCTTTCCATGAAAGTGATTTTTGCCAGTCTCTGCTTAGGGCTTCATCAACAGCAAACAAACCATAGAGATACAACTTGAAACTGCTTTATTGTGTCAAGTTTCAAAGAGCTAGCACAAACCGTGTTTGATTTAGAGTTCCAAATACATGTATCCCTATAGGAGAAAACAGAGTGAAACCTAAAAATGAAAACGGTTACTGCAAACGAACGGTTTAACCTAGAAAAACGAAATTTTTTGACCCAAGTGGTTTTGGTGTACTGATCATTACAGAAAAGAATCATCAAGATTGGGTGAAAAAATTTTGGCTGAGATTTAAGGCAACTCGTAGTTTTTTGGAAGCTTGGCAACCCCTTTCCATGAAAGTGATTTTCGCCAGTCTCTGCTTAGGGCTACATCAACAGCAAACAAACCATAGAGATAGAACTTGAAACTGCTTTATTGTGTCAAGTTTCAAAGAGCTAGCAAAAACCGTGTTTGATTTAGGGTTCCAAATACATGTATTCCTATAGGAGAAAACAGTGAAACCTAAAAATGAAAATGGTTACTGCAAACGAACGGTTTAACCTAGAAGAACGAAATTTGGTGATCCAAGTGGTTTTCGTGTACTGATCATTACCTGAAAGAATCATCAAGATTGGGTGAAAAAATGTTGGCTGACATTTCAGGAAACTCGTAGTTTTTTGGAAGCTTGGCAACCCCTTTCCATGAAAGGGATTTTCGCCAGTCTTTGCTTAGGGCTACATCAACAGCAAACAAAACATAGAGAGAGAACTTGAAACTCCTTTATTGTGTCAAGTTTCAAAGAGCTAGCACAAACCGTGTTTGATTTAGAGTTCCAAATACATGTATCCCTATAGGAGAAAACAGAGTGAAACCTAAAAATGAAAACGGTTACTGCAAACGAACGGTTAAACCTAGAAGAACGAAATTTGGTGAGCCAAGTGGTTTTGGTGTACTGATCATTACCTGAACGAATCATCAAGATTGGGTGAAAAAATGTTGGCTGAGATTTCAGGCAACTCGTAGTTTTTTGGAAGCTTGGCAACCCCTTTCCATGAAAATGATTTTCGCCAGTCTCTGCATAGGGCTACATCAACAGCAAACAAAGCATAGAGATAGAACTTGAAACTGCTTTATTTTGTCAAGTTTCAAAGAGCTAGCACAAACCGTGTTTGATTTAGAGTTCCAAATACATGTATCCCTATAGGAGAAAACAGTTTGAAACCTAAAAATGAAAACGGTTACTGCAAACGAACGGTTAAACCTAGAACAACGAAATTTGGTGAGCCAAGTGGTTTTGGTGTACTGATCATTACCTGAACGAATCATCAAGATTGGGTGAAAAAATGTTGGCTGAGATTTCAGGCAACTCGTAGTTTTTTGGAAGCTTGGCAACCCCTTTCCATGAAAATGATTTTCGCCAGTCTCTGCATAGGGCTACATCAACAGCAAACAAAGCATAGAGATAGAACTTGAAACTGCTTTATTTTGTCAAGTTTCAAAGAGCTAGCACAAACCGTGTTTCATTTAGAGTTCCAAATACATGTATCCCTATAGGAGAAAACAGAGTGAAACCTAAAAATGTAAACGGTTACTGCAAACGAACGGTTTAACCTAGAAGAACGACATTTGGTGATCCAAGTGGTTTTGGTGTACTGATCATTACCTGAAAGAATCATCAAGATTGGGTGAAAAAATGTTGGCTGAGATTTCAGGCAACTCGTAGTTTTTTGGAAGCTTGGCAACCCCTTTCCATGAAAGTGATTTTCGCCAGTCTCTGCTTAGGGCTACATCAACAGCAAACAAACCATAGAGATAGAACTTGAAACTTCTTTATTTTGTCAATTTTCAAAGAGCTAGCACAAACCGTGTTTGATTTAGAGTTCCAAATACATGTATCCCTACAGGAGAAAACAGAGTGAAACCTAAAAATCAATATGGTTACTGCAAACGGACGGTTTAACCTAGAAGAACGAAATTTGGTGAGCCAAGTGGTTTTGGTGTGCTGATCATTACCTGAAAAAAACATCAAGATTGGGTGAAAAAATGTTGGCTGAGATTTCAGGCAACTCGTAGTTTTTTGGAAGCTTGGCAACCCCTTTCCATGAAAGTGATTTTCGACAGTCTCTGCTTAGGGCTACATCAACAGCAAACAAACCATAGAGATAGAACTTGAAACTGCTTTATTGTGTCAAGTTTCAAAGAGCTAGCACAAACCGTGTTTCATTTAGAGTTCCAAATACATGTATCCCTATAGGAGAAAACAGAGTGAAACCTAAAAATGAAAACAGTTACTGCTAACGAACGGCTTAACCTAGAAGAACGAAATTTGGTGAGCCAAGTGGTTTTGGTGTACTGATCATTACCTGAAAGAATCATCAAGATTGGGTGAAAAAATGTTGGCTGAGATTTCAGGCAACTCGTAGTTTTTTGGAAGCTCGGCAACCCCTTTCCATGAAAGTGATTTTTGCCAGTCTCTGCTTAGGGCTTCATCAACAGCAAACAAACCATAGAGAGAGAACTTGAAACTGCTTTATTGTGTCAAGTTTCAAAGAGCTAGCACAAACCGTGTTTGATTTAGAGTTCCAAATACATGTATCCCTATAGGAGAAAACAGAGTGAAACCTAAAAATGAAAACGGTTACTGGAAACGATCGGTTTAACCTAGAAGAACGAAATTTTTTGAGCCAAGTGGTTTTGGTGTACTGATCATTACAGAAAAGAATCATCAAGATTGGGTGAAAAAATTTTGGCTGAGATTTAAGGCAACTCGTAGTTTTTTGGAAGCTTGGCAACCCCTTTCCATGAAAGTGATTTTCGCCAGTCTCTGCTTAGGGCTACATCAACAGCAAACAAACCATAGAGATAGAACTTGAAACTTCTTTATTGTGTCATGTTTCAAAGAGCTAGCAACAACCGTGTTTGATTTAGGGTTCCAAATACATGTATTCCTATAGGAGGAAACAGTGAAACCTAAAAATGAAAATGGTTACTGCAAACGAACGGTTTAACCTAGAAGAACGAAATTTGGTGATCCAAGTGGTTTTCATGTACTGATCATTACCTGAAAGAATCATCAAGATTGGGTGAAAAAATGTTGGCTGACATTTCAGGCAACTCGTAGTTTTTTGGAAGCTTGGCAACCCCTTTCCATGAAAGTGATTTTCGCCAGTCTTTGCTTAGGGCTACATCAACAGCAAACAAACCATAGAGATAGAACTTGAAACTTCTTTATTGTGTCAAGTTTCAAAGAGCTAGCACAAACCGTGTTTGATTTAGAGTTCCAAATACATGTATCCCTATAGGAGAAAACAGAGTGAAACCTAAAAATGAAAACGGTTACTGCAAACGAACGGTTTAACCTAGAAGAACGACATTTGGTGATCCAAGTGGTTTTGGTGTACTGATCATTACCTGAAAGAATCATCAAGATTGGGTGAAAAAATGTTGGCTGAGATTTCAGGCAACTCGTAGTTTTTTGGAAGCTTGGCAACCCCTTTCCATGAAAGTGATTTTCGCCAGTCTCTGCTTAGGGCTACATCAACAGCAAACAAACCATAGAGATAGAACTTGAAACTTCTTTATTTTGTCAATTTTCAAAGAGCTAGCACAAACCGTGTTTGATTTAGAGTTCCAAATACATGTATCCCTACAGGAGAAAACAGAGTGAAACCTAAAAATCAATATGGTTACTGCAAACGGACGGTTTAACCTAGAAGAACGAAATTTGGTGAGCCAAGTGGTTTTGGTGTGCTGATCATTACCTGAAAAAAACATCAAGATTGGGTGAAAAAATGTTGGCTGAGATTTCAGGCAACTCGTAGTTTTTTGGAAGCTTGGCAACCCCTTTCCATGAAAGTGATTTTCGCCAGTCTTTGCTTAGGGCTACATCAACAGCAAACAAACCATAGAGATAGAACTTGAAACTGCTTTATTGTGTCAAGTTTCAAAGAGCTAGCACAAACCGTGTTTCATTTAGAGTTCCAAATACATGTATCCCTATAGGAGAAAACAGAGTGAAACCTAAAAATGAAAACAGTTACTGCTAACGAACGGCTTAACCTAGAAGAACGAAATTTGGTGAGCCAAGTGGTTTTGGTGTACTGATCATTACCTGAAAGAATCATCAAGATTGGGTGAAAAAATGTTGGCTGAGATTTCAGACAACTCGTAGTTTTTTGGAAGCTTGGCAACCCCTTTCCATGAAAGTGATTTTTGCCAGTCTCTGCTTAGGGCTTCATCAACAGCAAACAAACCATAGAGATAGAACTTGAAACTGCTTTATTGTGTCAAGTTTCAAAGAGCTAGCACAAACCGTGTTTGATTTAGAGTTCCAAATACATGTATCCCTATAGGAGAAAACAGAGTGAAACTTAAAAATGAAAACGGTTACTGCAAACGAACGGTTTAACCTAGAAGAACGAAATTTTTTGAGCCAAGTGGTTTTGGTGTACTGATCATTACAGAAAAGAATCATCAAGATTGGGTGAAAAAATTTTGGCTGAGATTTAAGGCAACTCGTAGTTTTTTGGAAGCTTGGCAACCCCTTTCCATGAAAGTGATTTTCGCCAGTCTCTGCTTAGGGCTACATCAACAGCAAACAAACCATAGAGATAGAACTTGAAACTGCTTTATTGTGTCAAGTTTCAAAGAGCTAGCAAAAACCGTGTTTGATTTAGGGTTCCAAATACATGTATTCCTATAGGAGAAAACAGTGAAACCTAAAAATGAAAATGGTTACTGCAAACGAACGGTTTAACCTAGAAGAACGAAATTTCGTGATCCAAGTGGTTTTCGTGTACTGATCATTACCTGAAAGAATCATCAAGATTGGGTGAAAAAATGTTGGCTGAGATTTCAGGCAACTCATAGTTTTTTGGAAGCTTGGCAACCCCTTTCCATGAAAGTGATTTTTGCCAGTCTCTGCTTAGGGCTACATCAACAGCAAACAAACCATAGAGATAGAACTTGAAACTTCTTTATTGTGTCAAGTTTCAAAGAGCTAGCACAAACCGTGTTTGATTTAGAGTTCCAAATACATGTATCCCTATAGGAGAAAACAGAGTGAAACCTAAAAATGAAAACGGTTACTGCAAACGAACGGTTTAACCTAGAAGAACGACATTTGGTGATCCAAGTGGTTTTGGTGTACTGATCATTACCTGAAAGAATCATCAAGATTGGGTGAAAAAATGTTGGCTGAGATTTCAGGCAACTCGTAGTTTTTTGGAAGCTTGGCAACCCCTTTCCATGAAAGTGATTTTCGCCAGTCTCTGCTTAGGGCTACATCAACAGCAAACAAACCAAAGAGATAGAACTTGAAACTTCTTTATTTTGTCAATTTTCAAAGAGCTAGCACAAACCGTGTTTGATTTAGAGTTCCAAATACATGTATCCCTACAGGAGAAAACAGAGTGAAACCTAAAAATCAATATGGTTACTGCAAACGGACGGTTTAACCTTGAAGAACGAAATTTGGTGAGCCAAGTGGTTTTGGTGTGCTGATCATTACCTGAAAAAAACATCAAGATTGGGTGAAAAAATGTTGGCTGAGATTTCAGGCAACTCGTAGTTTTTTGGAAGCTTGGCAACCCCTTTCCATGAAAGTGATTTTCGCCAGTCTCTGCTTAGGGCTACATCAACAGCAAACAAACCATAGAGATAGAACTTGAAACTGCTTTATTGTGTCAAGTTTCAAAGAGCTAGCACAAACCGTGTTTCATTTAGAGTTCCAAATACATGTATCCCTATAGGAGAAAACAGAGTGAAACCTAAAAATGAAAACAGTTACTGCTAACGAACGGCTTAACCTAGAAGAACGAAATTTGGTGAGCCAAGTGGTTTTGGTGTACTGATCATTACCTGAAAGAATCATCAAGATTGGGTGAAAAAATGTTGGCTGAGATTACAGACAACTCGTAGTTTTTTGGAAGCTTGGCAACCCCTTTCCATGAAAGTGATTTTTGCCAGTCTCTGCTTAGGGCTTCATCAACAGCAAACAAACCATAGAGATAGAACTTGAAACTGCTTTATTGTGTCAAGTTTCAAAGAGCTAGCACAAACCGTGTTTGATTTAGAGTTCCAAATACATGTATCCCTATAGGAGAAAACAGAGTGAAACTTAAAAATGAAAACGGTTACTGCAAACGAACGGTTTAACCTAGAAGAAAGAAATTTTTTGAGCCAAGTGGTTTTGGTGTACTGATCATTACAGAAAAGAATCATCAAGATTGGGTGAAAAAATTTTGGCTGAGATTTAAGGCAACTCGTAGTTTTTTGGAAGCTTGGCAACCCCTTTCCATGAAAGTGATTTTCGCCAGTCTCTGCTTAGGGCTACATCAACAGCAAACAAACCATAGAGATAGAACTTGAAACTGCTTTATTGTGTCAAGTTTCAAAGAGCTAGCAAAAACCGTGTTTGATTTAGGGTTCCAAATACATGTATTCCTATAGGAGAAAACAGAGTGAAACCTAAAAATGAAAACGGTTACTGCAAACGAACGGTTAAACCTAGAAGAACGAAATTTGGTGAGCCAAGTGGTTTTGGTGTACTGATCATTACCTGAACGAATCATCAAGATTGGGTGAAAAAATGTTGGCTGAGATTTCAGGCAACTCGTAGTTTTTTGGAAGCTTGGCAACCCCTTTCCATGAAAATGATTTTCGCCAGTCTCTGCATAGGGCTACATCAACAGCAAACAAAGCATAGAGATAGAACTTGAAACTGCTTTATTTTGTCAAGTTTCAAAGAGCTAGCACAAACCGTGTTTGATTTAGAGTTCCAAATACATGTATCCCTATAGGAGAAAACAGTTTGAAACCTAAAAATGAAAACGGTTACTGCAAACGGACGGTTAAACCTAGAACAACGAAATTTGGTGAGCCAAGTGGTTTTGGTGTACTGATCATTACCTGAACGAATCATCAAGATTGGGTGAAAAAATGTTGGCTGAGATTTCAGGCAACTCGTAGTTTTTTGGAAGCTTGGCAACCCCTTTCCATGAAAATGATTTTCGCCAGTCTCTGCATAGGGCTACATCAACAGCAAACAAAGCATAGAGATAGAACTTGAAACTGCTTTATTTTGTCAAGTTTCAAAGAGCTAGCACAAACCGTGTTTGATTTAGAGTTCCAAATACATGTATCCCTATAGGAGAAAACAGAGTGAAACCTAAAAATGAAAACGGTTACTGCAAACGAACGGTTTAACCTAGAAGAACGAAATTTTTTGAGCCAAGTGGTTTTGGTGTACTGATCATTACCGAAAAGAATCATCAAGATTGGGTGAAAAAATTTTGGCTGAGATTTAAGGCAACTCGTAGTTTTTTGGAAGCTTGGCAACCACTTTCCATGAAAGTGATTTTCGCCAGTCTCTGCTTAGGGCTACATCAACAGCAAACAAGCCATAGAGATAGAACTTGAAACTGCTTTATTGTGTCAAGTTTCAAAGAGCTACCACAAACCGTGTTTGATTTGAAGTTCCAAATACATGTATCTCTAAAGGAGAAAACAGAGTAAACGTAAAAATGAAAACGGTTACTGCCAACGAACGGTTTAACCTAGAAGAACGAAATTTGGTGAGCCAAGTGGTTTTGGTGTACTGATCATTACCTGAAAGAATCATCAAGATTGGGTGAAAAAATGTTGGCTGAGATTTCAGGCAACTCGTAGTTTTTTGGAAGCTTGGCAACCCCTTTCCATGAAAGTGATTTTCGCCAGTCTCTGCTTAGGGCTACATCAACAGCAAACAAACAATAGAGATAGAACTTGAAACTGCTTTATTGTGTCAAGTTTCAAAGAGCTAGCACAAACCGTGTTTGATTTAGAGTTCCAAATACATGTATCCCTATAGGAGAAAACAGAGTGAAACCTAAAAATGAAAACGGTTAGTGCAAACGAACGGTTTAACCTAGAAGAACGAAATTTGGTGAGCAAAGTGGTTTTGGTGTACTGATCATTACCTGACAGAATCATCAAGATTGGGTGAAAAAATGTTGGCTGAGATTTCAGGCAACTCGTAGTTTTTTAGAAGCTTGGCATCCACTTTTTATGAAAGTGATTTTCGCCACTCTCTGCTTAGGGCTACATCAACAGCAAACAAAGCATAGAGATAGAACTTGAAACTGCTTTATTGTGTCAATTTTCAAAGAGCTAGCACAAACCGTGTTTGATTTAGAGTTCCAAATACATGTATCCCTACAGGAGAAAACAGAGTGAAACCTAAAAATCAATATGGTTACTGCAAACGAACGGTTTAACCTAGAAGAACGAAATTTGGTGAGCCAAGTGGTTTTGGTGTACTGATCATTACCTGAAAGAATCATCAAGATTGGGTGAAAAAATGTTGGCTGAGATTTCAGGCAACTCGTAGTTTTTTGGAAGATTGGCAACCCCTTTCCATGAAAGTGATTTTCGCCAGTCTCTGCTTAGGGCTACATCAACAGGAAACAAACCATAGAGATAGAACTTGAAACTGCTTTATTGTGTCAAGTTTCAAAGAGCTAGCAGGAACCGTGTTTGATTTAGAGTTCCAAATACATGTATCCCTATAGGAGAAAACACAGTGAAACCTAAAAATGAAAACGGTTACTGCAAAAGAACGGTTTAACCTAGAAGAATGAAATTTGGTAAGCCAAGTGGTTTTGGTGAACTGATCATTACCTGAAAGAATCACCAAGATGTGGTGAAAAAATGTTGGCTGAGATTTCAGGCAACTCGTAGTTTTTTGGAAGCTTGGTAACCCCTTTCCATGAAAGAGATTTTCACCAGTCTCTGCATAGGGCTACATCAACAGCAAACAAAGCATAGAGATAGAACTTGAAACTGCTTTATTGTGTCAAGTTTCAAAGAGCTAGCACAAACCGTGTTTGATTTAGAGTTCCAAATACATGTATCCCTATAGGAGAAAACAGAGTGAAACCTAAAAATGAAAATGGTTACTGCAAAAGAACGGTTTAACCTAGAAGAACGAAATTTGGTGAGCCAAGTGGTTTTGGTGTACTGATCATAACCTGAAAGAATCATCAAGATTGGGTGAAAAAATGTTGGCTGAGATTTCAGGCAACTCGTAGTTTTTAGGAAGCTTGGCAGCCCCTTTCCATGAAAGTGATTTTCGCCAGTCTTTGCTTAGGGCTACATCAACAGCAAACAAAGCATAGAGATAGAACTTGAAACTGCTTTATTGTGTCAAGTTTCAAAGAGCTACCACAAACTGTGTTCGATTTAGAGTTCCAAATACATCTATCCCTATAGGAGAAAACAGATTGAAACCTATAAATGAAAACGGTTACTGCAAACGAACGGTTTAACCTAGAAGAACGAAATTTGGTGAGCCAAGTGGTTTTGGTGTACTGATCATTACCTGAACGAATCATCAAGATTGGGTGAAAAAATGTTGGCTGAGATTTCAGGCAACTCGTAGTTTTTTGGAAGCTTGGCAACCCCTTTCCATGAAAGTGATTTTCGCCACTCTCTGCTTAGGGCTACATCAACAGCAAACAAACCATAGAGATAGAACTTGAAACTGCTTTATTGTGTCAAGTTTCAAAGAGCTAGCACAAACCGTGTTTGATTTAGAGTTCCAAATGCATGTATCCCTATAGGAGAAAACAGAGTGAATCCTAAAAATGAAAACGGTTACTGCCAACGAACGGTTTAACCTAGAAGAACGAAATTTGTTGAGCCCAGTGGTTTTGGTGTACTGATCATTACCTGAAAGAATCATCAAGATTGGGTGAAAAAATGTTGGCTGAGATTTCAGGCAACTCGTAGTTTTTTGAAAGCTTGGCCACCCCTTTCCATGAAAGTGATTTTCTCCAGTCTCTGCTTAGGGATACATGAACAGCAAACAAACCATAGAGATAGAACTTGAAACTGATTTATTGTGTCAAGTTTCAAAGAGCTAGCACAAAGCGTGTTTGATTTAGAGTTCCAAATCCATGTATCCCTATAGGAGAAAACAGAGTGAAACCTAAAAATAATAACGGTTACTGCAAAAGAACGGTTTAACCTAGAAGAACGAAATTTGGTGAGCCAAGTGGTTTTGGTGTACTGATCATTACCTGAAAGAATCATCAAGATTGGGTGAAAAAATGTTGGCTGAGATTTCAGGCAACTCGCAGTTTTTTGGAAGCTTGGCAACCCCTTTCCATGAAAGTGATTTTCGAAAGTCTCTGCTTAGGGCTACATCAACAGCAAACAAGCCATAGAGAAAGAACTTGAAACTGCTTTATTGTGTCAAGTTTCAAAGAGCTAGCACAAACCGTGTTCGATTTGGAGTTCCAAATAAATGTATCCCTATAGGAGAAAACAGAGTGAAACCTAAAAATGAAAACGGTTACTGCAAACGAACGGTTTAACCTAGAAGAACGAAATTTGGTGAGCCAAGTGGTTTTCGTGTACTGATCATTTCCTGAAAGAATCATCAAGATTGGGTGAAAAAATGTTGGCTGAGATTTCAGGCAACTCGTAGTTTTTTGAAAGCTAGGCAACCCCTTTCCATGAAAGTGATTTTCGCCACTCTCTGCTTAGGGCTACATCAAAAGCAAACAAACCATAGAGATAGAACTTGAAACTGCTTTATTGTGTCAAGTTTCAAAGAGCTACCACAAACCGTGTTCGATTTGAAGTTCCAAATACATGTATCCCTATAGGAGAAAACAGAGTGAAACCTAAAAATGAAAACGGTTACTGCAAAAGAACGGGTTAACCTAGAAGAACGAAATTTGGTGAGCCAAGTGGTTTTGGTGTACTGATCATTACCTGAAAGAATCATCAAGATTGGGTGAAAAAATGTTGGCTGACATTTCAGGCAACTCGTAGTTTTTTGGAAGCTCGGCAACCCTTTCCATGAAAGTGATTTTTGCCAGTCTCTGCTTAGGGCTTCATCAACAGCAAACAAACCTAGAGATAGAACTTGAAACTGCTTTATTGTGTCAAGTTTCAAAGAGCTAGCACAAACCGTGTTTGATTTAGAGTTCCAAATACATGTATCCCTATAGGAGAAAACAGAGTGAAACCTAAAATGAAAACGGTTACTGCAAACGAACGGTTTAACCTAGAAGAACGACATTTGGTGATCCAAGTGGTTTTGGTGTACTGATCATTACCTGAAAGAATCATCAAGATTGGGTGAAAAAATGTTGGCTGAGATTTCAGGCAACTCGTAGTTTTTTGGAAGCTTGGCAACCCCTTTCCATGAAAGTGATTTTCGCCAGTCTCTGCTTAGGGCTACATCAACAGCAAACAAACCATAGAGATAGAACTTGAAACTGCTTTATTGTGTCAAGTTTCAAAGAGCTAGCACAAACCGTGTTTCATTTAGATTTCCAAATACATGTATCCCTATAGGAGAAAACAGAGTGAAACCTAAAAATGTAAACGGTTACTGCAAACGAACGGTTTAACCTAGAAGAACGAAATTTGGTGAGCCAAGTGGTTTTTGTGTACCTATCATTACCGGAAAGAATCATCAAGATTGGGTGAAAAAATGTTTGCTGAGATTTCAGGCAACTCGTAGTTTTTTGGAGGCTTGGCAACCCCTTTCCATGAAAGTGATTTTCGCCAGTCTCTGCTTAGGGCTACATCAACAGCAAACAAACCATAGAGATAGAACTTGAAACTGCTTTATTGTGTCAAGTTTCAAAGAGCTAGCAAAACCGTGTTTGATTTAGTGTTCCAAATACATGTATCACTATAGGAGAAAACAGTGAAACCTAAAAATGAAAATGGTTACTGCAAACGAAGGGTTTAACCTAGAAGAAGGAAATTTCGTTAGCCAAGTGGTTTTTGTGTACTCATCATTACCTGAAAGAATCATCAAGATTGGGTGAAAAAATGTTGGCTGAGATTTCAGGCAACTCATAGTTTTATGGAAGCTTGGCAACCCCTTTCCATGAAAGTGATTTTCGACACTCTCTGCTTAGGGCTACATCAACAGCAAACAAACCATAGAGATAGAACTTGAAACTGCTTTATTGTGTCAAGTTTCAAAGAGCTAGCACAAACCGTGTTTCATTTAGAGTTCCAAATACATGTATCCCTATAGGAGAAAACAGAGTGAAACCTAAAAATGAAAACAGTTACTGCTAACGAACGGCTTAACCTAGAAGAACGAAATTTGGTGAGCCAAGTGGTTTTGGTGTACTGATCATTACCTGAAAGAATCATCAAGATTGGGTGAAAAAATGTTGGCTGAGATTTCAGGCAACTCGTAGTTTTTTGGAAGCTCGGCAACCCCTTTCCATGAAAGTGATTTTCGACAGTCTCTGCTTAGGGCTTCATCAACAGCAAACAAACCATAGAGATAGAACTTGAAACTGCTTTATTGTGTCAAGTTTCAAAGAGCTAGCACAAACCGTGTTTGATTTAGAGTTCCAAATACATGTATCCCTATAGGAGAAAACAGAGTGAAACCTAAAAATGAAAACGGTTACTGCAAACGAACGGTTTAACCTAGAAGAACGAAATTTTTTGAGCCAAGTGGTTTTGGTGTACTGATCATTACAGAAAAGAATCATCAAGATTGGGTGAAAAAATTTTGGCTGAGATTTAAGGCAACTCGTAGTTTTTTGGAAGCTTGGCAACCCCTTTCCATGAAAGTGATTTTCGCCAGTCTCTGCTTAGGGCTACATCAACAGCAAACAAACCATAGAGATAGAACTTGAAACTGCTTTATTGTGTCAAGTTTCAAAGAGCTAGCAAAAACCGTGTTTGATTTAGGGTTCCAAATACATGTATTCCTATAGGAGAAAACAGTGAAACTAAAAATGAAAATAGTTACTGCAAACGAACGGTTTAACCTAGAAGAACGAAATTTGATGATCCAAGTGGTTTTCGTGTACTGATCATTACCTGAAAGAATCATCAAGATTGGGTGAAAAAATGTTGGCTGACATTTCAGGCAACTCGTAGTTTTTTGGAAGCTTGGCAACCCCTTTCCATGAAAGTGATTTTCGCCAGTCTTTGCTTAGGGCTACATCAACAGCAAACAAACCATAGAGATAGAACTTGAAACTGCTTTATTTTGTCAAGTTTCAAAGAGCTAGCACAAACCGTGTTTCATTTAGAGTTCCAAATACATGTATCCCTATAGGAGAAAACAGAGTGAAACCTAAAAATGAAAACAGTTACTGCCAACGAACGGCTTAACCTAGAAGAACGAAATTTGGTGAGCCAAGTGGTTTTGGTGTACTGATCATTACCTGAAAGAATCATCAATATTGGGTGAAAAAATGTTGCCTGAGATTTCAGGCAACTCGTAGTTTTTTGGAAGCTTGGCAACCCCTTTCCATGAAAGTGATTTTTGCCAGTCTCTGCTTAGGGCTTCATCAACAGCAAACAAACCATAGAGATAGAACTTGAAACTTCTTTATTGTGTCAAGTTTCAAAGAGCTAGCACAAACCGTGTTTGATTTAGAGTTCCAAATACATGTATCCCTATAGGAGAAAACAGAGTGAAACCTAAAAATGAAAACGGTTACTGCAAATGAACGGTTTAACCTAGAAGAACGAAATTTTTTGAGCCAAGTGGTTTTGGTGTACTGATCATTACAGAAAAGAATCATCAAGATTGGGTGAAAAAATTTTGGCTTAGATTTAAGGCAACTCGTAGTTTTTTGGAAGCTTGGCAACCCCTTTCCATGAAAGTGATTTTCGCCAGTCTCTGCATAGGGCTACATCAACAGCAAACAAAGCATAGAGATAGAACTTGAAACTGCTTTATTTTGTCAAGTTTCAAAGAGCTAGCACAAACCGTGTTTGATTTAGAGTTCCAAATACATGTATCCCTATAGGAGAAAACAGAGTGAAACCTAAAAATGAAAATGGTTACTGCAAAAGAACGGTTTAACCTAGAAGAACGAAATTTGGTGAGCCAAGTGGTTTTGGTGTACTGATCATTACCTGAAAGAATCATCAAGATTGGGTGAAAAAATGTTGCCTGAGATTTCAGGCAACTCGTAGTTTTTTGGAAGCTTGGCAACCCTTTTCCATGAAAGTGATTTTCGCCAGTCTCTGCTTAGGGCTACATCAACAGCAAACAAGCCATAGAGATAGAACTTGAAACTGCTTTATTGTGTCAAGTTTCAAAGAGCTAGCACAAACCGTGTTCGATTTGGAGTTCCAAATAAATGTATCCCTATAGGAGAAAACAGAGTGAAACCTAAAAATGAAAACGGTTACTGCAAACGAACGGTTTAACCTAGAAGAACGAAATTTGGTGAGCCAAGTGGTTTTCGTGTACTGATCATTTCCTGAAAGAATCATCAAGATTGGGTGAAAAAATGTTGGCTGAGATTTCAGGCAACTCGTAGTTTTTTGAAAGCTAGGCAACCCCTTTCCATGAAAGTGATTTTCGCCACTCTCTGCTTAGGGCTACATCAAAAGCAAACAAACCATAGAGATAGAACTTGAAACTGCTTTATTGTGTCAAGTTTCAAAGAGCTACCACAAACCGTGTTCGATTTGAAGTTCCAAATACATGTATCCCTATAGGAGAAAACAGAGTGAAACCTAAAAATGAAAACGGTTACTGCAAAAGAACGGGTTAACCTAGAAGAACGAAATTTGGTGAGCCAAGTGGTTTTGGTGTACTGATCATTACCTGAAAGAATCATCAAGATTGGGTGAAAAAATGTTGGCTGAGATTTCAGGCAACTCGTAGTTTTTTGGAAGCTCGGCAACCCCTTTCCATGAAAGTGATTTTTGCCAGTCTCTGCTTAGGGCTTCATCAACAGCAAACAAACCTAGAGATAGAACTTGAAACTGCTTTATTGTGTCAAGTTTCAAAGAGCTAGCACAAACCGTGTTTGATTTAGAGTTCCAAATACATGTATCCCTATAGGAGAAAACAGAGTGAAACCTAAAAATGAAAACGGTTACTGCAAACGAGCGGTTTAACCTAGAAGAACGAAATTTTTTGAGCCAAGTGGTTTTGGTGTACTGATCATTACAGAAAAGAATCATCAAGATTGGGTGAAAAAATTTTGGCTGAGATTTAAGGCAACTCGTAGTTTTTTGGAAGCTTGGCAACCCCTTTCCATGAAAGTGATTTTCGCCAGTCTCTGCTTAGGGCTACATCAACAGCAAACAAACCATAGAGATAGAACTTGAAACTGCTTTATTGTGTCAAGTTTCAAAGAGCTAGCAAAAACCGTGTTTGATTTAGGGTTCCAAATACATGTATTCCTATAGGAGAAAACAGTGAAACCTAAAAATGAAAATGGTTACTGCAAACGAACGGTTTAACCTAGAAGAACGAAATTTGGTGATCCAAGTGGTTTTCGTGTACTGATCATTACCTGAAAGAATCATCAAGATTGGGTGAAAAAATGTTGGCTGACATTTCAGGCAACTCGTAGTTTTTTGGAAGCTTGGCAACCCCTTTCCATGAAAGTGATTTTCGCCAGTCTTTGCTTAAGGCTACATCAACAGCAAACAAACCATAGAGATAGAACTTGAAACTTCTTTATTGTGTCAAGTTTCAAAGAGCTAGCACAAACCGTGTTTGATTTAGAGTTCCAAATACATGTATCCCTATAGGAGAAAACAGAGTGAAACCTAAAAATGAAAACGGTTACTGCAAACGAACGGTTTAACCTAGAAGAACGACATTTGGTGATCCAAGTGGTTTTGGTGTACTGATCATTACCTGAAAGAATCATCAAGATTGGGTGAAAAAATGTTGGCTGAGATTTCAGGCAACTCGTAGTTTTTTGGAAGCTTGGCAACCCCTTTCCATGAAAGTGATTTTCGCCAGTCTCTGCTTAGGGCTACATCAACAGCAAATAAACCATAGAGATAGAACGTGAAACTGCTTTATTGTGTCAAGTTTCAAAGAGCTATCAAAAAACGTGTTTGATTTAGAGTTCCAAATACATGTATCCCTATAGGAGAACACAGAGTGAAACCTAAAAATGAAAACGGTTACTGCAAACGAACGGTTTAACCTAGAAGAACGACATTTGGTGATCCAAGTGGTTTTGGTGTACTGATCATTACCTGAAAGAATCATCAAGATTGGGTGAAAAAATGTTGGCTGACATTTCAGGCAACTCGTAGTTTTTTGGAAGCTTGGCAACCCCTTTCCATGAAAGTGATTTTCGCCAGTTTCTGCTTAGGGCTACATCAACAGCAAACAAACCATAGAGATAGAACTTGAAACTTCTTTATTGTGTCAAGTTTCAAAGAGCTAGCACAAACCGTGTTTGATTTAGAGTTCCAAATACATGTATCCCTATAGGAGAAAACAGAGTGAAACCTAAAAATGTAAACGGTTACTGCAAACGAACTGTTTAACCTAGAAGAACGAAATTGGTGAGCCAAGTGGTTTTGGTGTACCTATCATTACCGGAAAGAATCATCAAGATTGGGTGAAAAAATGTTTGCTGAGATTTCAGGCAACTCGTAGTTTTTTGGAGGCTTGGCAACCCCTTTCCATGAAAGTGATTTTTGCCAGTCTCTGCTTAGGGCTACATCAACAGCAAACAAACCATAGAGATAGAACTTGAAACTGCTTTATTGTGTCAAGTTTCAAAGAGCTAGCAAAAACCGTGTTTGATTTAGGGTTCCAAATACATGTATCTCTATAGGAGAAAACATTGAAACCTAAAAATGAAAATGGTTACTGCAAACGTACGGTTTAACCTAGAAGAACGAAATTTGGTTAGCCAAGTGGTTTTGTGTACTCATCATTACCTGAAAGAATCATCAAGATTGGTTGAAAAAATGTTTGCTGAGATTTCAGGCAACTCATAGTTTTTTGGAAGCTTGGCAACCCCTTTCCATGAAAGTGATTTTCGACAGTCTCTGCTTAGGGCTACATCAACAGCAAACAAACCATATGGATAGAACTTGAAACTTCTTTATTGTGTCAAGTTTCAAAGAGCTAGCACAAACCGTGTTTGATTTAGAGTTCCAAATACATGTATCCCTATAGGAGAAAACAGAGTGAAACCTAAAAATGTAAACGGTTACTGCAAACGAACTGTTTAACCTAGAAGAACGAAAATTGGTGAGCCAAGTGGTTTTGGTGTACCTATCATTACCGGAAAGAATCATCAAGATTGGGTGAAAAAATGTTTGCTGAGATTTCAGGCAACTCGTAGTTTTTTGGAGGCTTGGCAACCCCTTTCCATGAAAGTGATTTTCGCCAGTCTCTGCTTAGGGCTACATCAACAGCAAACAAACCATAGAGATAGAACTTGAAACTGCTTTATTGTGTCAAGTTTCAAAGAGCTAGCAAAAACCGTGTTTGATTTAGGGTTCCAAATACATGTATCTCTATAGGAGAAAACAGTGAAACCTAAAAATGAAAATGGTTACTGCAAACGAACGGTTTAACCTAGAAGAACGAAATTTGGTAAGCCAAGTGGTTTTTGTGTACTCATCATTACCTGAAAGAATCATCAAGATTGGGTGAAAAAATGTTTGCTGAGATTTCAGGCAACTCATAGTTTTTTGGAAGCTTGGCAACCCCTTTCCATGAAAGTGATTTTCGACAGTCTCTGCTTAGGGCTACATCAACAGCAAACAAACCATAGAGATAGAACTTGAAACTGCTTTATTGTGTCAAGTTTCAAAGAGCTAGCACAAACCGTGTTTGATTTAGAGTTCCAAATACATGTATCCCTATAGGAGAAAACAGAGTGAAACCTAAAAATGAAAACAGTCACTGCTAACGAACGGCTTTACCTAGAAGAACGAAATTTGGTGAGCCAAGTGGTTTTGGTGTACTGATCATTACCTGAAAGAATCATCAAGATTGGGTGAAAAAATGTTGGCTGAGATTTCAGGCAACTCGTAGTTTTTTGGATGCTCGGCAACCCCTTTCCATGAAAGTGATTTTTGCCAGTCTCTGCTTAGGGCTTCATCAACAGCAAACAAACCATAGAGATACAACTTGAAACTGCGTTATTGTGTCAAGTTTCAAAGAGCTAGCACAAACCGTGTTTGATTTAGAGTTCCAAATACATGTATCCCTATAGGAGAAAACAGAGTGAAACCTAAAAATGAAAACGGTTACTGCAAACGAACGGTTTAACCTAGAAGAACGAAATTTTTTGAGCCAAGTGGTTTTGGTGTACTGATCATTACAGAAAAGAATCATCAAGATTGGGTGAAAAAATTTTGGCTGAGATTTAAGGCAACTCGTAGTTTTTTGGAAGCTTGGCAACCCCTTTCCATGAAAGTGATTTTCGCCAGTCTCTGCTTAGGGCTACATCAACAGCAAACAAACCATAGAGATAGAACTTGAAACTGCTTTATTGTGTCAAGTTTCAAAGAGCTAGCAAAAACCGTGTTTGATTTAGGGTTCCAAATACATGTATTCCTATAGGAGAAAACAGTGAAACCTAAAAATGAAAACGGTTACTGCAAACGAACGGTTTAACCTAGAAGAACGAAATTTGGTGATCCAAGTGGTTTTCGTGTACTGATCATTACCTGAAAGAATCATCAAGATTGGGTGAAAAAATGTTGGCTGACATTTCAGGAAACTCGTAGTTTTTTGGAAGCTTGGCAACCCCTTTCCATGAAAGTGATTTTCGCCAGTCTTTGCTTAGGGCTACATCAACAGCAAACAAAACATAGAGATAGAACTTGAAACTTCTTTATTGTGTCAAGTTTCAAAGAGCTAGCACAAACCGTGTTTGATTTAGAGTTCCAAATACATGTATCCCTATAGGAGAAAACAGAGTGAAACCTAAAAATGAAAACGGTTACTGCAAACGAACGGTTAAACCTAGAAGAACGAAATTTGGTGAGCCAAGTGGTTTTGGTGTACTGATCATTACCTGAACGAATCATCAAGATTGGGTGAAAAAATGTTGGCTGAGATTTCAGGCAACTCGTAGTTTTTTGGAAGCTTGGCAACCCCTTTCCATGAAAATGATTTTCGCCAGTCTCTGCATAGGGCTACATCAACAGCAAACAAAGCATAGAGATAGAACTTGAAACTGCTTTATTTTGTCAAGTTTCAAAGAGCTAGCACAAACCGTGTTTCATTTAGAGTTCCAAATACATGTATCCCTATAGGAGAAAACAGAGTGAAACCTAAAAATGTAAACGGTTACTGCAAACGAACGGTTTAACCTAGAAGAACGAAATTTGGTGAGCCAAGTGGTTTTGGTGTACCTATCAGTACCGGAAAGAATCATCGAGATTGGGTGAAAAAATGTTTGCTGAGATTTCAGGCAACTCGTAGTTTTTGGAGGCTTGGCAACCCCTTTTCATGAAAGTGATTTTCGCCAGTCTCTGCTTAGGGCTACATCAACAGCAAACAAACCATAGAGATAGAACTTGAAACTGCTTTATTGTGTCAAGTTTCAAAGAGCTAGCAAAAACCGTGTTTGATTTAGGGTTCCAAATACATGTATCTCTATAGGAGAAAACAGTGAAACCTAAAAATGAAAATGGTTACTGCAAACGAACGGTTTAACCTAGAAGAATGAAATTTGGGTAGCCAAGTATTTTTTGTGTACTCATCATTACCTGAAAGAATCATCAAGATTGGTTGAAAAAATGTTTGCTGAGATTTCAGGCAACTCATAGTTTTTTGGAAGCTTGGCAACCCCTTTCCATGAAAGTGATTTTCGACAGTCTCTGCTTAGGGCTACATCAACAGCAAACAAACCATATGGATAGAACTTGAAACTTCTTTATTGTGTCAAGTTTCAAAGAGCTAGCACAAACCGTGTTTGATTTAGAGTTCCAAATACATGTATCCCTATAGGAGAAAACAGAGTGAAACCTAAAAATGTAAACGGTTACTGCAAACGAACTGTTTAACCTAGAAGAACGAAAATTGGTGAGCCAAGTGGTTTTGGTGTACCTATCATTACCGGAAAGAATCATCAAGATTGGGTGAAAAAATGTTTGCTGAGATTTCAGGCAACTCGTAGTTTTTTGGAGGCTTGGCAACCCCTTTCCATGAAAGTGATTTTCGCCAGTCTCTGCTTAGGGCTACATCAACAGCAAACAAACCATAGAGATAGAACTTGAAACTGCTTTATTGTGTCAAGTTTCAAAGAGCTAGCAAAAACCGTGTTTGATTTAGGGTTCCAAATACATGTATCTCTATAGGAGAAAACAGTGAAACCTAAAAATGAAAATGGTTACTGCAAACGAACGGTTTAACCTAGAAGAACGAAATTTGGTAAGCCAAGTGGTTTTTGTGTACTCATCATTACCTGAAAGAATCATCAAGATTGGGTGAAAAAATGTTTGCTGAGATTTCAGGCAACTCATAGTTTTTTGGAAGCTTGGCAACCCCTTTCCATGAAAGTGATTTTCGACAGTCTCTGCTTAGGGCTACATCAACAGCAAACAAACCATAGAGATAGAACTTGAAACTGCTTTATTGTGTCAAGTTTCAAAGAGCTAGCACAAACCGTGTTTGATTTAGAGTTCCAAATACATGTATCCCTATAGGAGAAAACAGAGTGAAACCTAAAAATGAAAACAGTCACTGCTAACGAACGGCTTTACCTAGAAGAACGAAATTTGGTGAGCCAAGTGGTTTTGGTGTACTGATCATTACCTGAAAGAATCATCAAGATTGGGTGAAAAAATGTTGGCTGAGATTTCAGGCAACTCGTAGTTTTTTGGATGCTCGGCAACCCCTTTCCATGAAAGTGATTTTTGCCAGTCTCTGCTTAGGGCTTCATCAACAGCAAACAAACCATAGAGATACAACTTGAAACTGCGTTATTGTGTCAAGTTTCAAAGAGCTAGCACAAACCGTGTTTGATTTAGAGTTCCAAATACATGTATCCCTATAGGAGAAAACAGAGTGAAACCTAAAAATGAAAACGGTTACTGCAAACGAACGGTTTAACCTAGAAGAACGAAATTTTTTGAGCCAAGTGGTTTTGGTGTACTGATCATTACAGAAAAGAATCATCAAGATTGGGTGAAAAAATTTTGGCTGAGATTTAAGGCAACTCGTAGTTTTTTGGAAGCTTGGCAACCCCTTTCCATGAAAGTGATTTTCGCCAGTCTCTGCTTAGGGCTACATCAACAGCAAACAAACCATAGAGATAGAACTTGAAACTGCTTTATTGTGTCAAGTTTCAAAGAGCTAGCAAAAACCGTGTTTGATTTAGGGTTCCAAATACATGTATTCCTATAGGAGAAAACAGTGAAACCTAAAAATGAAAACGGTTACTGCAAACGAACGGTTTAACCTAGAAGAACGAAATTTGGTGATCCAAGTGGTTTTCGTGTACTGATCATTACCTGAAAGAATCATCAAGATTGGGTGAAAAAATGTTGGCTGACATTTCAGGAAACTCGTAGTTTTTTGGAAGCTTGGCAACCCCTTTCCATGAAAGTGATTTTCGCCAGTCTTTGCTTAGGGCTACATCAACAGCAAACAAAACATAGAGATAGAACTTGAAACTTCTTTATTGTGTCAAGTTTCAAAGAGCTAGCACAAACCGTGTTTGATTTAGAGTTCCAAATACATGTATCCCTATAGGAGAAAACAGAGTGAAACCTAAAAATGAAAACGGTTACTGCAAACGAACGGTTAAACCTAGAAGAACGAAATTTGGTGAGCCAAGTGGTTTTGGTGTACTGATCATTACCTGAACGAATCATCAAGATTGGGTGAAAAAATGTTGGCTGAGATTTCAGGCAACTCGTAGTTTTTTGGAAGCTTGGCAACCCCTTTCCATGAAAATGATTTTCGCCAGTCTCTGCATAGGGCTACATCAACAGCAAACAAAGCATAGAGATAGAACTTGAAACTGCTTTATTTTGTCAAGTTTCAAAGAGCTAGCACAAACCGTGTTTCATTTAGAGTTCCAAATACATGTATCCCTATAGGAGAAAACAGAGTGAAACCTAAAAATGTAAACGGTTACTGCAAACGAACGGTTTAACCTAGAAGAACGAAATTTGGTGAGCCAAGTGGTTTTGGTGTACCTATCAGTACCGGAAAGAATCATCGAGATTGGGTGAAAAAATGTTTGCTGAGATTTCAGGCAACTCGTAGTTTTTGGAGGCTTGGCAACCCCTTTCCATGAAAGTGATTTTCGCCAGTCTCTGCTTAGGGCTACATCAACAGCAAACAAACCATAGAGATAGAACTTGAAACTGCTTTATTGTGTCAAGTTTCAAAGAGCTAGCAAAAACCGTGTTTGATTTAGGGTTCCAAATACATGTATCTCTATAGGAGAAAACAGTGAAACCTAAAAATGAAAATGGTTACTGCAAACGAACGGTTTAACCTAGAAGAATGAAATTTGGGTAGCCAAGTATTTTTTGTGTACTCATCATTACCTGAAAGAATCATCAAGATTGGGTGAAAAAATGTTTGCTGAGATTTCAGGCAACTCGTAGTTTTTTGGAGGCTTGGCAACCCCTTTCCATGAAAGTGATTTTCGCCAGTCTCTGCTTAGGGCTACATCAACAGCAAACAAACCATAGAGATAGAACTTGAAACTGCTTTATTGTGTCAAGTTTCAAAGAGCTAGCAAAAACCGTGTTTGATTTAGGGTTCCAAATACATGTATCTCTATAGGAGAAAACATTGAAACCTAAAAATGAAAATGGTTACTGCAAAAGAACGGTTTAACCTAGAAGAACGAAATTTGGTTAGCCAAGTGGTTTTTGTGTACTCATCATTACCTGAAAGAATCATCAAGATTGGTTGAAAAAATGTTTGCTGAGATTTCAGGCAACTCATAGTTTTTTGGAAGCTTGGCAACCCCTTTCCATGAAAGTGATTTTCGACAGTCTCTGCTTAGGGCTACATCAAAAGCAAACAAACCATAGAGATAGAACTTGAAACTTCTTTATTGTGTCAAGTTTCAAAGAGCTAGCACAAACCGTGTTTGATTTAGAGTTCCAAATACATGTATCCCTATAGGAGAAAACAGAGTGAAACCTAAAAATGTAAACGGTTACTGCAAACGAACTGTTTAACCTAGAAGAACGAAAATTGGTGAGCCAAGTGGTTTTGGTGTACCTATCATTACCGGAAAGAATCATCAAGATTGGGTGAAAAAATGTTTGCTGAGATTTCAGGCAACTCGTAGTTTTTTGGAGGCTTGGCAACCCCTTTCCATGAAAGTGATTTTCGCCAGTCTCTGCTTAGGGCTACATCAACAGCAAACAAACCATAGAGATAGAACTTGAAACTGCTTTATTGTGTCAAGTTTCAAAGAGCTAGCAAAAACCGTGTTTGATTTAGGGTTCCAAATACATGTATCTCTATAGGAGAAAACAGTGAAACCTAAAAATGAAAATGGTTACTGCAAACGAACGGTTTAACCTAGAAGAACGAAATTTGGTAAGCCAAGTGGTTTTTGTGTACTCATCATTACCTGAAAGAATCATCAAGATTGGGTGAAAAAATGTTTGCTGAGATTTCAGGCAACTCATAGTTTTTTGGAAGCTTGGCAACCCCTTTCCATGAAAGTGATTTTCGACAGTCTCTGCTTAGGGCTACATCAACAGCAAACAAACCATAGAGATAGAACTTGAAACTACTTTATTGTGTCAAGTTTCAAAGAGCTAGCACAAACCGTGTTTGATTTAGAGTTCCAAATACATGTATCCCTATAGGAGAAAACAGAGTGAAACCTAAAAATGAAAACAGTTACTGCTAACGAACGGCTTAACCTAGAAGAACGAAATTTGGTGAGCCAAGTGGTTTTGGTGTACTGATCATTACCTGAAAGAATCATCAAGATTGGGTGAAAAAATGTTGGCTGAGATTTCAGGCAACTCGTAGTTTTTTGGATGCTCGGCAACCCCTTTCCATGAAAGTGATTTTTGCCAGTCTCTGCTTAGGGCTTCATCAACAGCAAACAAACCATAGAGATACAACTTGAAACTGCTTTATTGTGTCAAGTTTCAAAGAGCTAGCACAAACCGTGTTTGATTTAGAGTTCCAAATACATGTATCCCTATAGGAGAAAACAGAGTGAAACCTAAAAATGAAAACGGTTACTGCAAACGAACGGTTTAACCTAGAAGAACGAAATTTTTTGAGCCAAGTGGTTTTGGTGTACTGATCATTACAGAAAAGAATCATCAAGATTGGGTGAAAAAATTTTGGCTGAGATTTAAGGCAACTCGTAGTTTTTTGGAAGCTTGGCAACCCCTTTCCATGAAAGTGATTTTCGCCAGTCTCTGCTTAGGGCTACATCAACAGCAAACAAACCATAGAGATAGAACTTGAAACTGCTTTATTGTGTCAAGTTTCAAAGAGCTAGCAAAAACCGTGTTTGATTTAGGGTTCCAAATACATGTATTCCTATAGGAGAAAACAGTGAAACCTAAAAATGAAAATGGTTACTGCAAACGAACGGTTTAACCTAGAAGAACGAAATTTGGTGATCCAAGTGGTTTTCGTGTACTGATCATTACCTGAAAGAATCATCAAGATTGGGTGAAAAAATGTTGGCTGACATTTCAGGAAACTCGTAGTTTTTTGGAAGCTTGGCAACCCCTTTCCATGAAAGTGATTTTCGCCAGTCTTTGCTTAGGGCTACATCAACAGCAAACAAAACATAGAGATAGAACTTGAAACTTCTTTATTGTGTCAAGTTTCAAAGAGCTAGCACAAACCGTGTTTGATTTAGAGTTCCAAATACATGTATCCCTATAGGAGAAAACAGAGTGAAACCTAAAAATGAAAACGGTTACTGCAAACGAACGGTTAAACCTAGAAGAACGAAATTTGGTGAGCCAAGTGGTTTTGGTGTACTGATCATTACCTGAACGAATCATCAAGATTGGGTGAAAAAATGTTGGCTGAGATTTCAGGCAACTCGTAGTTTTTTGGAAGCTTGGCAACCCCTTTCCATGAAAATGATTTTCGCCAGTCTCTGCATAGGGCTACATCAACAGCAAACAAAGCATAGAGATAGAACTTGAAACTGCTTTATTTTGTCAAGTTTCAAAGAGCTAGCACAAACCGTGTTTCATTTAGAGTTCCAAATACATGTATCCCTATAGGAGAAAACAGAGTGAAACCTAAAAATGTAAACGGTTACTGCAAACGAACGGTTTAACCTAGAAGAACGAAATTTGGTGAGCCAAGTGGTTTTGGTGTACCTATCAGTACCGGAAAGAATCATCGAGATTGGGTGAAAAAATGTTTGCTGAGATTTCAGGCAACTCGTAGTTTTTGGAGGCTTGGCAACCCCTTTCCATGAAAGTGATTTTCGCCAGTCTCTGCTTAGGGCTACATCAACAGCAAACAAACCATAGAGATAGAACTTGAAACTGCTTTATTGTGTCAAGTTTCAAAGAGCAAGCAAAAACCGTGTTTGATTTAGGGTTCCAAATACATGTATCTCTATAGGAGAAAACAGTGAATCCTAAAAATGAAAATGGTTACTGCAAACGAACGGTTTAACCTAGAAAAATGAAATTTGGGTAGCCAAGTATTTTTTGTGTACTCATCATTACCTGAAAGAATCATCAAGATTGGGTGAAAAAATTTTTGCTGAGATTTCAGGCAACTCATAGTTTTTTGGAAGCTTGGCAACCCCTTTCCATGAAAGTGATTTTCGACAGTCTCTGCTTAGGGCTACATCAACAGCAAACAAACCATAGAGATAGAACTTGAAACTGCTTTATTGTGTCAAGTTTCAAAGAGCTAGCACAAACCGTGTTTCATTTAGAGTTCCAAATACATGTATCCCTATAGGAGAAAACAGAGTGAAACCTAAAAATGAAAACAGTTACTGCTAACAAACGGCTTAACCTAGAAGAACGAAATTTGGTGAGCCAAGTGGTTTTGGTGTACTGATCATTACCTGAAAGAATCATCAAGATTGGGTGAAAAAATGTTGGCTGAGATTTCAGGCAACTCGTAGTTTTTTGGAAGCTCGGCAACCCCTTTCCATGAAAGTGATTTTTGCCAGTCTCTGCTTAGGGCTTCATCAACAGCAAACAAACCATAGAGATAGAACTTGAAACTTCTTTATTGTGTCAAGTTTCAAAGAGCTAGCACAAACCGTGTTTGATTTAGAGTTCCAAATACATGTATCCCTATAGGAGAAAACAGAGTGAAACCTAAAAATGAAAACGGTTACTGCAAACGAACGGTTTAACCTAGAAGAACGAAATTTTTTGAGCCAAGTGGTTTTGGTGTACTGATCATTACAGAAAAGAATCATCAAGATTGGGTGAAAAAATTTTGGCTGAGATTTAAGGCAACTCGTAATTTTTTGGAAGCTTGGCAACCCCTTTCCATGAAAGTGATTTTCGCCAGTCTCTGCTTAGGGCTACATCAACAGCAAACAAACCATAGAGATAGAACTTGAAACTGCTTTATTGTGTCAAGTTTCAAAGAGCTAGCAACAACCGTGTGTGATTTAGGGTTCCAAATACATGTATTCCTATAGGAGAAAACAGTGAAACCTAAAAATGAAAATGGTTACTGCAAACGAACGGTTTAACCTAGAAGAACGAAATTTGGTGATCCAAGTGGTTTTCGTGTACTGATCATTACCTGAAAGAATCATCAAGATTGGGTGAAAAAATGTTGGCTGACATTTCAGGCAACTCGTAGTTTTTTGGAAGCTTGGCAACCCCTTTCAATGAAAGTGATTTTCGCCAGTCTTTGCTTAGGGCTACATCAACAGCAAACAAACCATAGAGATAGAACTTGAAACTTCTTTATTGTGTCAAGTTTCAAAGAGCTAGCACAAACCGTGTTTGATTTAGAGTTCCAAATACATGTATCCCTATAGGAGAAAACAGAGTGAAACCTAAAAATGAAAACGGTTACTGCAAACGAACGGTTTAACCTAGAAGAACGACATTTGGTGATCCAAGTGGTTTTGGTGTACTGATCATTACCTGAATGAATCATCAAGATTGGGTGAAAAAATGTTTGCTGAGATTTCAGGCAACTCGTAGTTTTTTGGAGGCTTGGCAACCCCTTTCCATGAAAGTGATTTTCGCCAGTCTCTGCTTAGGGCTACATCAACAGCAAACAAACCATAGAGATAGAACTTGAAACTGCTTTATTGTGTCAAGTTTCAAAGAGCTAGCAAAAACCGTGTTTGATTTAGGGTTCCAAATACATGTATCTCTATAGGAGAAAACAGTGAAACCTAAAAATGAAAATGGTTACTGCAAACGAACGGTTTAACCTAGAAGAACGAAATTTGGTAAGCCAAGTGGTTTTTGTGTACTCATCATTACCTGAAAGAATCATCAAGATTGGGTTAAAAAATGTTTGCTGAGATTTCAGGCAACTCATAGTTTTTTGGAAGCTTGGCAACCCCTTTCCATGAAAGTGATTTTCGACAGTCTCTGCTTAGGGCTACATCAACAGCAAACAAACCATAGAGATAGAACTTGAAACTGCTTTATTGTGTCAAGTTTCAAAGAGCTACCACAAACTGTGTTCGATTTAGAGTTCCAAATACCTCTATCCCTATAGGAGAAAACAGATTGAAACCTAAAAATGAAAACGGTTACTGCAAACGAACGGTTAAACCTAGAAGAACGAAATTTGGTGAGCCAAGTGGTTTTGGTGTACTGATCATTACCTGAACGAATCATCAAGATTGGGTGAAAAAATGTTGGCTGAGATTTCAGGCAACTCGTAGTTTTTTGGAAGCTTGGCAACCCCTTTCCATGAAAATGATTTTCGCCAGTCTCTGCATAGGGCTACATCAACAGCAAACAAAGCATAGAGATAGAACTTGAAACTGCTTTATTTTGTCAAGTTTCAAAGAGCTAGCACAAACCGTGTTTCATTTAGAGTTCCAAATACATGTATCCCTATAGGAGAAAACAGAGTGAAACCTAAAAATGTAAACGGTTACTGCAAACGAACGGTTTAACCTAGAAGAACGAAATTTGGTGAGCCAAGTGGTTTTGGTGTACCTATCAGTACCGGAAAGAATCATCGAGATTGGGTGAAAAAATGTTTGCTGAGATTTCAGGCAACTCGTAGTTTTTTGGAGGCTTGGCAACCCCTTTCCATGAAAGTGATTTTCGCCAGTCTCTGCTTAGGGCTACATCAACAGCAAACAAACCATAGAGATATAACTTGAAACTGCTTTATTGTGTCAAGTTTCAAAGAGCTAGCAAAAACCGTGTTTGATTTAGGGTTCCAAATACATGTATCTCTATAGGAGAAAACAGTGAAACCTAAAAATGAAAATGGTTACTGCAAACGAACGGTTTAACCTAGAAGAACGAAATTTGGTTAGCCAAGTATTTTTTGTGTACTCATCATTACCTGAAAGAATCATCAAGATTGGGTGAAAAAATTTTTGCTGAGATTTCAGGCAACTCATAGTTATTTGGAAGCTTGGCAAACCCTTTCCATGAAAGTCATTTTCGACAGTCTCTGCTTAGGGCTACATCAACAGCAAACAAACCATAGAGATAGAACTTGAAACTGCTTTATTTTGTCAAGTTTCAAAGAGCTAGCACAAACCGTGTTTGATTTAGAGTTCCAAATACATGTATCCCTATAGGAGAAAACAGAGTGAAACCTAAAAATGAAAACAGTTACTGCTAACGAACGGCTTAACCTAGAAGAACGAAATTTGGTGAGCCAAGTGGTTTTGGTGTACTGATCATTACCTGAAAGAATCATCAAGATTGGGTGAAAAAATGTTGGCTGAGATTTCAGGCAACTCGTAGTTTTTTGGATGCTCGGCAACCCCTTTCCATGAAAGTGATTTTTGCCAGTCTCTGCTTAGGGCTTCATCAACAGCAAACAAACCATAGAGATACAACTTGAAACTGCTTTATTGTGTCAAGTTTCAAAGAGCTAGCACAAACCGTGTTTGATTTAGAGTTCCAAATACATGTATCCCTATAGGAGAAAACAGAGTGAAACCTAAAAATGAAAACGGTTACTGCAAACGAACGGTTTAACCTAGAAGAACGAAATTTTTTGACCCAAGTGGTTTTGGTGTACTGATCATTACAGAAAAGAATCATCAAGATTGGGTGAAAAAATTTTGGCTGAGATTTAAGGCAACTCGTAGTTTTTTGGAAGCTTGGCAACCCCTTTCCATGAAAGTGATTTTCGCCAGTCTCTGCTTAGGGCTACATCAACAGCAAACAAACCATAGAGATAGAACTTGAAACTGCTTTATTGTGTCAAGTTTCAAAGAGCTAGCAAAAACCGTGTTTGATTTAGGGTTCCAAATACATGTATTCCTATAGGAGAAAACAGTGAAACCTAAAAATGAAAATGGTTACTGCAAACGAACGGTTTAACCTAGAAGAACGAAATTTGGTGATCCAAGTGGTTTTCGTGTACTGATCATTACCTGAAAGAATCATCAAGATTGGGTGAAAAAATGTTGGCTGACATTTCAGGAAACTCGTAGTTTTTTGGAAGCTTGGCAACCCCTTTCCATGAAAGTGATTTTCGCCAGTGTTTGCTTAGGGCTACATCAACAGCAAACAAAACATAGAGAGAGAACTTGAAACTTCTTTATTGTGTCAAGTTTCAAAGAGCTAGCACAAACCGTGTTTGATTTAGAGTTCAAAATACATGTATCCCTATAGGAGAAAACAGAGTGAAACCTAAAAATGAAAACGGTTACTGCAAACGAACGGTTAAACCTAGAAGAACGAAATTTGGTGAGCCAAGTGGTTTTGGTGTACTGATCATTACCTGAACGAATCATCAAGATTGGGTGAAAAAATGTTGGCTGAGATTTCAGGCAACTCGTAGTTTTTTGGAAGCTTGGCAACCCCTTTCCATGAAAATGATTTTCGCCAGTCTCTGCATAGGGCTACATCAACAGCAAACAAAGCATAGAGATAGAACTTGAAACTGCTTTATTTTGTCAAGTTTCAAAGAGCTAGCACAAACCGTGTTTGATTTAGAGTTCCAAATACATGTATCCCTATAGGAGAAAACAGTTTGAAACCTAAAAATGAAAACGGTTACTGCAAACGAACGGTTAAACCTAGAACAACGAAATTTGGTGAGCCAAGTGGTTTTGGTGTACTGATCATTACCTGAACGAATCATCAAGATTGGGTGAAAAAATGTTGGCTGAGATTTCAGGCAACTCGTAGTTTTTTGGAAGCTTGGCAACCCCTTTCCATGAAAATGATTTTCGCCAGTCTCTGCATAGGGCTACATCAACAGCAAACAAAGCATAGAGATAGAACTTGAAACTGCTTTATTTTGTCAAGTTTCAAAGAGCTAGCACAAACCGTGTTTCATTTAGAGTTCCAAATACATGTATCCCTATAGGAGAAAACAGAGTGAAACCTAAAAATGTAAACGGTTACTGCAAACGAACGGTTTAACCTAGAAGAACGAAATTTGGTGAGCCAAGTGGTTTTGGTGTACCTATCAGTACCGGAAAGAATCATCGAGACTGGGTGAAAAAATGTTTGCTGAGATTTCAGGCAACTCGTAGTTTTTGGAGGCTTGGCAACCCCTTTCCATGAAAGTGATTTTCGCCAGTCTCTGCTTAGGGCTACATCAACAGCAAACAAACCATAGAGATATAACTTGAAACTGCTTTATTGTGTCAAGTTTCAAAGAGCTAGCAAAAACCGTGTTTGATTTCGGGTTCCAAATACATGTATCTCTATAGGAGAAAACAGTGAAACCTAAAAAGGAAAATGGTTACTGCAAACGAACGGTTTAACCTAGAAGAATCAAATTTGGGTAGCCAAGTATTTTTTGTGTACTCATCATTACCTGAAAGAATCATCAAGATTGGGTGAAAAAATTTTTGCTGAGATTTCAGGCAACTCATAGTTTTTTGGAAGCTTGGCAACCCCTTTCCATGAAAGTGATTTTCGACACTCTCTGCTTAGGGCTACATCAACAGCAAACAAACCATAGAGATAGAACTTGAAACTGCTTTATTGTGTCAAGTTTCAAAGAGCTAGCACAAACCGTGTTTCATTTAGAGTTCCAAATACATGTATCCCTATAGGAGAAAACAGAGTGAAACCTAAAAATGAAAACAGTTACTGCTAACGAACGGCTTAACCTAGAAGAACGAAATTTGGTGAGCCAAGTGGTTTTGGTGTACTGATCATTACCTGAAAGAATCATCAAGATTGGGTGAAAAAATGTTGGCTGAGATTTCAGGCAACTCGTAGTTTTTTGGAAGCTCGGCAACCCCTTTCCATGAAAGTGATTTTTGCCAGTCTCTGCTTAGGGCTTCATCAACAGCAAACAAACCATAGAGATAGAACTTGAAACTGCTTTATTGTGTCAAGTTTCAAAGAGCTAGCACAAACCGTGTTTGATTTAGAGTTCCAAATACATGTATCCCTATAGGAGAAAACAGAGTGAAACCTAAAAATGAAAACGGTTACTGCAAACGAACGGTTTAACCTAGAAGAACGAAATTTTTTGAGCCAAGTGGTTTTGGTGTACTGATCATTACAGAAAAGAATCATCAAGATTGGGTGAAAAAATTTTGGCTGAGATTTAAGGCAACTCGTAGTTTTTTGGAAGGTTGGCAACCCCTTTCCATGAAAGTGATTTTCGCCAGTCTCTGCTTAGGGCTACATCAACAGCAAACAAACCATAGAGATAGAACTTGAAACTGCTTTATTGTGTCAAGTTTCAAAGAGCTAGCAACAACCGTGTTTGATTTAGGGTTCCAAATACATGTAATCCTATAGGAGAAAACAGTGAAACCTAAAAATGAAAATGGTTACTGCAAACGAACGGTTTAACCTAGAAGAACGAAATTTGGTGATCCAAGTGGTTTTCGTGTACTGATCATTACCTGAAAGAATCATCAAGATTGGGTGAAAAAATGTTGGCTGACATTTCAGGCAACTCGTAGTTTTTTGGAAGCTTGGCAACCCCTTTCAATGAAAGTGATTTTCGCCAGTCTTTGCTTAGGGCTACATCAACAGCAAACAAACCATAGAGATAGAACTTGAAACTTCTTTATTGTGTCAAGTTTCAAAGAGCTAGCACAAACCGTGTTTGATTTAGAGTTCCAAATACATGTATCCCTATAGGAGAAAACAGAGTGAAACCTAAAAATGAAAACGGTTACTGCAAACGAACGGTTTAACCTAGAAGAACGACATTTGGTGATCCAAGTGGTTTTGGTGTACTGATCATTACCTGAAAGAATCATCAAGATTGGGTGAAAAAATGTTGGCTGAGATTTCAGGCAACTCGTAGTTTTTTGGAAGCTTGGCAACCCCTTTCCATGAAAGTGATTTTCGCCAGTCTCTGCTTAGGGCTACATCAACAGCAAACAAACCATAAAGATAGAACTTGAAACTTCTTTATTTTGTCAATTTTCAAAGAGCTAGCACAAACCGTGTTTGATTTAGAGTTCCAAATACATGTATCCCTACAGGAGAAAACAGAGTGAAACCTAAAAATCAATATGGTTACTGCAAACGGACGGTTTAACCTAGAAGAACGAAATTTGGTGAGCCAAGTGGTTTTGGTGTGCTGATCATTACCTGAAAAAAACAACAAGATTGGGTGAAAAAATGTTGGCTGAGATTTCAGGCAACTCGTAGTTATTTGGAAGCTTGGCAACCCCTTTCCATGAAAGTGATTTTCGCCAGTCTCTGCTTAGGGCTACATCAACAGCAAACAAACCATAGAGATAGAACTTGAAACTGCTTTATTGTGTCAAGTTTCAAAGAGCTAGCAAAAACCGTGTTTGATTTAGGGTTCCAAATACATGTATTCCTATAGGAGAAAACAGTGAAACCTAAAAATGAAAATGGTTACTGCAAACGAACGGTTTAACCTAGAAGAACGAAATTTCGTGATCCAAGTGGTTTTCGTGTACTGATCATTACCTGAAAGAATCATCAAGATTGGGTGAAAAAATGTTGGCTGACATTTCAGGCAACTCGTAGTTTTTTGGAAGCTTGGCAACCCCTTTCCATGAAAGTGATTTTTGCCAGTCTTTGCTTAGGGCTACATCAACAGCAAACAAACCATAGAGATAGAACTTGAAACTTCTTTATTGTGTCAAGTTTCAAAGAGCTAGCACAAACCGTGTTTGATTTAGAGTTCCAAATACATGTATCCCTATAGGAGAAAACAGAGTGAAACCTAAAAATGAAAACGGTTACTGCAAACGAACGGTTTAACCTAGAAGAACGACATTTGGTGATCCAAGTGGTTTTGGTGTACTGATCATTACCTGAAAGAATTATCAAGATTGGGTGAAAAAATGTTGGCTGAGATTTCAGGCAACTCGTAGTTTTTTGGAAGCTTGGCAACCCCTTTCCATGAAAGTGATTTTCGCCAGTCTCTGCTTAGGGCTACATCAACAGCAAACAAACCATAGAGATAGAACTTGAAACTTCTTTATTTTGTCAATTTTCAAAGAGCTAGCACAAACCGTGTTTGATTTAGAGTTCCAAATACATGTATCCCTACAGGAGAAAACAGAGTGAAACCTAAAAATCAATATGGTTACTGCAAACGGACGGTTTAACCTTGAAGAACGAAATTTGGTGAGCCAAGTGGTTTTGGTGTGCTGATCATTACCTGAAAAAAACATCAAGATTGGGTGAAAAAATGTTGGCTGAGATTTCAGGCAACTCGTAGTTTTTTGGAAGCTTGGCAACCCCTTTCCATGAAAGTGATTTTCGCCAGTCTCTGCTTAGGGCTACATCAACAGCAAACAAACCATAGAGATAGAACTTGAAACTGCTTTATTGTGTCAAGTTTCAAAGAGCTAGCACAAACCGTGTTTCATTTAGAGTTCCAAATACATGTATCCCTATAGGAGAAAACAGAGTGAAACCTAAAAATGAAAACAGTTACTGCTAACGAACGGCTTAACCTAGAAGAACGAAATTTGGTGAGCCAAGTGGTTTTGGTGTACTGATCATTACCTGAAAGAATCATCAAGATTGGGTGAAAAAATGTTGGCTGAGATTTCAGACAACTCGTAGTTTTTTGGAAGCTTGGCAACCCCTTTCCATGAAAGTGATTTTTGCCAGTCTCTGCTTAGGGCTTCATCAACAGCAAACAAACCATAGAGATAGAACTTGAAACTGCTTTATTGTGTCAAGTTTCAAAGAGCTAGCACAAACCGTGTTTGATTTAGAGTTCCAAATACATGTATCCCTATAGGAGAAAACAGAGTGAAACTTAAAAATGAAAACGGTTACTGCAAACGAACGGTTTAACCTAGAAGAACGAAATTTTTTGAGCCAAGTGGTTTTGGTGTACTGATCATTACAGAAAAGAATCATCAAGATTGGGTGAAAAAATTTTGGCTGAGATTTAAGGCAACTCGTAGTTTTTTGGAAGCTTGGCAACCCCTTTCCATGAAAGTGATTTTCGCCAGTCTCTGCTTAGGGCTACATCAACAGCAAACAAACCATAGAGATAGAACTTGAAACTGCTTTATTGTGTCAAGTTTCAAAGAGCTAGCAAAAACCGTGTTTGATTTAGGGTTCCAAATACATGTATTCCTATAGGAGAAAACAGAGTGAAACCTAAAAATGAAAACGGTTACTGCAAACGAACGGTTAAACCTAGAAGAACGAAATTTGGTGAGCCAAGTGGTTTTGGTGTACTGATCATTACCTGAACGAATCATCAAGATTGGGTGAAAAAATGTTGGCTGAGATTTCAGGCAACTCGTAGTTTTTTGGAAGCTTGGCAACCCCTTTCCATGAAAATGATTTTCGCCAGTCTCTGCATAGGGCTACATCAACAGCAAACAAAGCATAGAGATAGAACTTGAAACTGCTTTATTTTGTCAAGTTTCAAAGAGCTATCACAAACCGTGTTTGATTTAGAGTTCCAAATATATGTATCCCTATAGGAGAAAACAGTTTGAAACCTAAAAATGAAAACGGTTACTGCAAACGGACGGTTAAACCTAGAACAACGAAATTTGGTGAGCCAAGTGGTTTTGGTGTACTGATCATTACCTGAACGAATCATCAAGATTGGATGAAAAAATGTTGGCTGAGATTTCAGGCAACTCGTAGTTTTTTGGAAGCTTGGCAACCCCTTTCTATGAAAATGATTTTCGCCAGTCTCTGCATAGGGCTACATCAACAGCAAACAAAGCATAGAGATAGAACTTGAAACTGCTTTATTTTGTCAAGTTTCAAAGAGCTAGCACAAACCGTGTTTGATTTAGAGTTCCAAATACATGTATCCCTATAGGAGAAAACAGAGTGAAACCTAAAAATGTAAACGGTTACTGCAAACGAACGGTTTAACCTAGAAGAACGAAATTTTTTGACCCAAGTGGTTTTGGTGTACCTATCAGTACCGGAAAGAATCATCGAGATTGGGTGAAAAAATGTTTGCTGAGATTTCAGGCAACTCGTAGTTTTTGGAGGCTTGGCAACCCCTTTCCATGAAAGTGATTTTCGCCAGTCTCTGCTTAGGGCTACATCAACAGCAAACAAACCATAGAGATATAACTTGAAACTGCTTTATTGTGTCAAGTTTCAAAGAGCTAGCAAAAACCGTGTTTGATTTAGGGTTCCAAATACATGTATCTCTATAGGAGAAAACAGTGAAACCTAAAAATGAAAATGGTTACTGCAAACGAACGGTTTAACCTAGAAGAATGAAATTTGGGTAGCCAAGTATTTTTTGTGTACTCATCATTACCTGAAAGAATCATCAAGATTGGGTGAAAAAATTTTTGCTGAGATTTCAGGCAACTCGTAGTTTTTTGGAAGCTTGGCAACCCCTTTCCATGAAAGTGATTTTCGACAGTCTCTGCTTAGGGCTACATCAACAGCAAACAAACCATAGAGATAGAACTTGAAACTGCTTTATTGTGTCAAGTTTCAAAGAGCTAGCACAAACCGTGTTTCATTTAGAGTTCCAAATACATGTATCCCTATAGGAGAAAACAGAGTGAAACCTAAAAATGAAAACAGTTACTGCTAACGAACGGCTTAACCTAGAAGAACGAAATTTGGTGAGCCAAGTGGTTTTGGTGTACCTATCAGTACCGGAAAGAATCATCGAGATTGGGTGAAAAAATGTTTGCTGAGATTTCAGGCAACTCGTAGTTTTTGGAGGCTTGGCAACCCCTTTCCATGAAAGTGATTTTCGCCAGTCTCTGCTTAGGGCTACATCAACAGCAAACAAACCATAGAGATATAACTTGAAACTGCTTTATTGTGTCAAGTTTCAAAGAGCTAGCAAAAACCGTGTTTGATTTAGGGTTCCAAATACATGTATCTCTATAGGAGAAAACAGTGAAACCTAAAAATGAAAATGGTTACTGCAAACGAACGGTTTAACCTAGAAGAATGAAATTTGGGTAGCCAAGTATTTTTTGTGTACTCATCATTACCTGAAAGAATCATCAAGATTGGGTGAAAAAATTTTTGCTGAGATTTCAGGCAACTCGTAGTTTTTTGGAAGCTTGGCAACCCCTTTCCATGAAAGTGATTTTCGACAGTCTCTGCTTAGGGCTACATCAACAGCAAACAAACCATAGAGATAGAACTTGAAACTGCTTTATTGTGTCAAGTTTCAAAGAGCTAGCACAAACCGTGTTTCATTTAGAGTTCCAAATACATGTATCCCTATAGGAGAAAACAGAGTGAAACCTAAAAATGAAAACAGTTACTGCTAACGAACGGCTTAACCTAGAAGAACGAAATTTGGTGAGCCAAGTGGTTTTGGTGTACTGATAATTACCTGAAAGAATCATCAAGATTGGGTGAAAAAATGTTGGCTGAGATTTCAGACAACTCGTAGTTTTTTGGAAGCTTGGCAACCCCTTTCCATGAAAGTGATTTTTGCCAGTCTCTGCTTAGGGCTTCATCAACAGCAAACAAACCATAGAGATAGAACTTGAAACTGCTTTATTGTGTCAAGTTTCAAAGAGCTAGCACAAACCGTGTTTGATTTAGAGTTCCAAATACATGTATCCCTATAGGAGAAAACAGAGTGAAACTTAAAAATGAAAACGGTTACTGCAAACGAACGGTTTAACCTAGAAGAACGAAATTTTTTGAGCCAAGTGGTTTTGGTGTACTGATCATTACAGAAAAGAATCATCAAGATTGGGTGAAAAAATTTTGGCTGAGATTTAAGGCAACTCGTAGTTTTTTGGAAGCTTGGCAACCCCTTTCCATGAAAGTGATTTTCGCCAGTCTCTGCTTAGGGCTACATCAACAGCAAACAAACCATAGAGATAGAACTTGAAACTGCTTTATTGTGTCAAGTTTCAAAGAGCTAGCAAAAACCGTGTTTGATTTAGGGTTCCAAATACATGTATTCCTATAGGAGAAAACAGAGTGAAACCTAAAAATGAAAACGGTTACTGCAAACGAACGGTTAAACCTAGAAGAACGAAATTTGGTGAGCCAAGTGGTTTTGGTGTACTGATCATTACCTGAACGAATCATCAAGATTGGGTGAAAAAATGTTGGCTGAGATTTCAGGCAACTCGTAGTTTTTTGGAAGCTTGGCAACCCCTTTCCATGAAAATGATTTTCGCCAGTCTCTGCATAGGCCTACATCAACAGCAAACAAAGCATAGAGATAGAACTTGAAACTGCTTTATTTTGTCAAGTTTCAAAGAGCTAGCACAAACCGTGTTTGATTTAGAGTTCCAAATACATGTATCCCTATAGGAGAAAACAGTTTGAAACCTAAAAATGAAAACGGTTACTGCAAACGGACGGTTAAACCTAGAACAACGAAATTTGGTGAGCCAAGTGGTTTTGGTGTACTGATCATTACCTGAACGAATCATCAAGATTGGGTGAAAAAATGTTGGCTGAGATTTCAGGCAACTCGTAGTTTTTTGGAAGCTTGGCAACCCCTTTCCATGAAAATGATTTTCGCCAGTCTCTGCATAGGGCTACATCAACAGCAAACAAAGCATAGAGATAGAACTTGAAACTGCTTTATTTTGTCAAGTTTCAAAGAGCTAGCACAAACCGTGTTTCATTTAGAGTTCCAAATACATGTATCCCTATAGGAGAAAACAGAGTGAAACCTAAAAATGTAAACGGTTACTGCAAACGAACGGTTTAACCTAGAAGAACGAAATTTGGTGAGCCAAGTGGTTTTGGTGTACCTATCAGTACCGGAAAGAATCATCGAGATTGGGTGAAAAAATGTTTGCTGAGATTTCAGGCAACTCGTAGTTTTTGGAGGCTTGGCAACCCCTTTCCATGAAAGTGATTTTCGCCAGTCTCTGCTTAGGGCTACATCAACAGCAAACAAACCATAGAGATATAACTTGAAACTGCTTTATTGTGTCAAGTTTCAAAGAGCTAGCAAAAACCGTGTTTGATTTAGGGTTCCAAATACATGTATCTCTATAGGAGAAAACAGTGAAACCTAAAAATGAAAATGGTTACTGCAAACGAACGGTTTAACCTAGAAGAATGAAATTTGGGTAGCCAAGTATTTTTTGTGTACTCATCATTACCTGAAAGAATCATCAAGATTGGGTGAAAAAATTTTTGCTGAGATTTCAGGCAACTCATAGTTTTTTGGAAGCTTGGCAACCCCTTTCCATGAAAGTGATTTTCGACAGTTTCTGCTTAGGGCTACATCAACAGCAAACAAACCATAGAGATAGAACTTGAAACTGCTTTATTGTGTCAAGTTTCAAAGAGCTAGCACAAACCGTGTTTCATTTAGAGTTCCAAATACATGTATCCCTATAGGAGAAAACAGAGTGAAACCTAAAAATGAAAACAGTTACTGCTAACGAACGGCTTAACCTAGAAGAACGAAATTTGGTGAGCCAAGTGGTTTTGGTGTACTGATCATTACCTGAAAGAATCATCAAGATTGGGTGAAAAAATGTTGGCTGAGATTTCAGGCAACTCGTAGTTTTTTGGAAGCTCGGCAACCCCTTTCCATGAAAGTGATTTTTGCCAGTCTCTGCTTAGGGCTTCATCAACAGCAAACAAACCATAGAGATAGAACTTGAAACTGCTTTATTGTGTCAAGTTTCAAAGAGCTAGCACAAACCGTGTTTGATTTAGAGTTCCAAATACATGTATCCCTATAGGAGAAAACAGAGTGAAACCTAAAAATGAAAACGGTTACTGCAAACGAACGGTTTAACCTAGAAGAACGAAATTTTTTGAGCCAAGTGGTTTTGGTGTACTGATCATTACAGAAAAGAATCATCAAGATTGGCTGAAAAAATTTTGGCTGAGATTTAAGGCAATTCGTAGTTTTTTGGAAGCTTGGCAACCCCTTTCCATGAAAGTGATTTTCGCCAGTCTCTGCTTAGGGCTACATCAACAGCAAACAAACCATAGAGATAGAACTTGAAACTGCTTTATTGTGTCAAGTTTCAAAGAGCTAGCAACAACCGTGTTTGATTTAGGGTTCCAAATACATGTATTCCTATAGGAGAAAACAGTGAAACCTAAAAATGAAAATGGTTACTGCAAACGAACGGTTTAACCTAGAAGAACGAAATTTGGTGATCCAAGTGGTTTTCGTGTACTGATCATTACCTGAAAGAATCATCAAGATTGGGTGAAAAAATGTTGGCTGACATTTCAGGCAACTCGTAGTTTTTTGGAAGCTTGGCAACCCCTTTCAATGAAAGTGATTTTCGCCAGTCTTTGCTTAGGGCTACATCAACAGCAAACAAACCATAGAGATAGAACTTGAAACTTCTTTATTGTGTCAAGTTTCAAAGAGCTAGCACAAACCGTGTTTGATTTAGAGTTCCAAATACATGTATCCCTATAGGAGAAAACAGAGTGAAACCTAAAAATGAAAACGGTTACTGCAAACGAACGGTTTAACCTAGAAGAACGACATTTGGTGATCCAAGTGGTTTTGGTGTACTGATCATTACCTGAAAAAAACATAAAGATTGGGTGAAAAAATGTTGGCTGAGATTTCAGGCAACTCGTAGTTTTTTGGAAGCTTGGCAAAACCTTTCCATGAAAGTGATTTTCGACAGTCTCTGCTTAGGGCTACATCAACAGCAAACAAACCATAGAGATAGAACTTGAAACTGCTTTATTGTGTCAAGTTTCAAAGAGCTAGCACAAACCGTGTTTCATTTAGAGTTCCAAATACATGTATCCCTATAGGAGAAAACAGAGTGAAACCTAAAAATGAAAACAGTTACTGCTAACGAACGGCTTAACCTAGAAGAACGAAATTTGGTGAGCCAAGTGGTTTTGGTGTACTGATCATTACCTGAAAGAATCATCAAGATTGGGTGAAAAAATGTTGGCTGAGATTTCAGGCAACTCGTAGTTTTTTGGAAGCTCGGCAACCCCTTTCCATGAAAGTGATTTTTGCCAGTCTCTGCTTAGGGCTTCATCAACAGCAAACAAACCATAGAGATAGAACTTGAAACTGCTTTATTGTGTCAAGTTTCAAAGAGCTAGCACAAACCGTGTTTGATTTAGAGTTCCAAATACATGTATCCCTATAGGAGAAAACAGAGTGAAACCTAAAAATGAAAACGGTTACTGCAAACGAACGGTTTAACCTAGAAGAACGAAATTTTTTGAGCCAAGTGGTTTTGGTGTACTGATCATTACAGAAAAGAATCATCAAGATTGGGTGAAAAAATTTTGGCTGAGATTTAAGGCAACTCGTAGTTTTTTGGAAGCTTGGCAACCCCTTTCCATGAAAGTGATTTTCGCCAGTCTCTGCTTAGGGCTACATCAACAGCAAACAAACCATAGAGATAGAACTTGAAACTTCTTTATTGTGTCAAGTTTCAAAGAGCTAGCAACAACCGTGTTTGATTTAGGGTTCCAAATACATGTATTCCTATAGGAGGAAACAGTGAAACCTAAAAATGAAAATAGTTACTGCAAACGAACGGTTTAACCTAGAAGAACGAAATTTGGTGATCCAAGTGGTTTTCGTGTACTGATCATTACCTGAAAGAATCATCAAGATTGGGTGAAAAAATGTTGGCTGACATTTCAGGCAACTCGTAGTTTTTTGGAAGCTTGGCAACCCCTTTCCATGAAAGTGATTTTCGCCAGTCTTTGCTTAGGGCTACATCAACAGAAAACAAACCATAGAGATAGAACTTGAAACTTCTTTATTGTGTCAAGTTTCAAAGAGCTAGCACAAACCGTGTTTGATTTAGAGTTCCAAATACATGTATCCCTATAGGAGAAAACAGAGTGAAACCTAAAAATGAAAACGGTTACTGCAAACGAACGGTTTAACCTAGAAGAACGACATTTGGTGATCCAAGTGGTTTTGGTGTACTGATCATTACCTGAAAGAATCATCAAGATTGGGTGAAAAAATGTTGGCTGAGATTTCAGGCAACTCGTAGTTTTTTGGAAGCTTGGCAACCCCTTTCCATGAAAGTGATTTTCGCCAGTCTCTGCTTAGGGCTACATCAACAGCAAACAAACCATAGAGATAGAACTTGAAACTTCTTTATTTTGTCAATTTTCAAAGAGCTAGCACAAACCGTGTTTGATTTAGAGTTCCAAATACATGTATCCCTACAGGAGAAAACAGAGTGAAACCTAAAAATCAATATGGTTACTGCAAACGGACGGTTTAACCTAGAAGAACGAAATTTGGTGAGCCAAGTGGTTTTGGTGTGCTGATCATTACCTGAAAAAAACATCAAGATTGGGTGAAAAAATGTTGGCTGAGATTTCAGGCAACTCGTAGTTTTTTGGAAGCTTGGCAACCCCTTTCCATGAAAGTGATTTTCGCCAGTCTCTGCTTAGGGCTACATCAACAGCAAACAAACCATAGAGATAGAACTTGAAACTGCTTTATTGTGTCAAGTTTCAAAGAGCTAGCACAAACCGTGTTTCATTTAGAGTTCCAAATACATGTATCCCTATAGGAGAAAACAGAGTGAAACCTAAAAATGAAAACAGTTACTGCTAACAAACGGCTTAACCTAGAAGAACGAAATTTGGTGAGCCAAGTGGTTTTGGTGTACTGATCATTACCTGAAAGAATCATCAAGATTGGGTGAAAAAATGTTGGCTGAGATTTCAGACAACTCGTAGTTTTTTGGAAGCTTGGCAACCCCTTTCCATGAAAGTGATTTTTGCCAGTCTCTGCTTAGGGCTTCATCAACAGCAAACAAACCATAGAGATAGAACTTGAAACTGCTTTATTGTGTCAAGTTTCAAAGAGCTAGCACAAACCGTGTTTGATTTAGAGTTCCAAATACATGTATCCCTATAGGAGAAAACAGAGTGAAACTTAAAAATGAAAACGGTTACTGCAAACGAACGGTTTAACCTAGAAGAACGAAATTTTTTGAGCCAAGTGGTTTTGGTGTACTGATCATTACAGAAAAGAATCATCAAGATTGGGTGAAAAAATGTTGGCTGAGATTTAAGGCAACTCGTAGTTTTTTGGAAGCTTGGCAACCCCTTTCCATGAAAGTGATTTTCGCCAGTCTCTGCTTAGGGCTACATCAACAGCAAACAAACCATAGAGATAGAACTTGAAACTGCTTTATTGTGTCAAGTTTCAAACAGCTAGCAAAAACCGTGTTTGATTTAGGGTTCCAAATACATGTATTCCTATAGGAGAAAACAGTGAAACCTAAAAATGAAAATGGTTACTGCAAACGAACGGTTTAACCTAGAAGAACGAAATTTCGTGATCCAAGTGGTTTTCGCGTACTGATCATTACCTGAAAGAATCATCAAGATTGGGTGAAAAAATGTTGGCTGACATTTCAGGCAACTCGTAGTTTTTTGGAAGCTTGGCAACCCCTTTCCATGAAAGTGATTTTTGCCAGTCTTTGCTTAGGGCTACATCAACAGCAAACAAACCATAGAGATAGAACTTGAAACTTCTTTATTGTGTCAAGTTTCAAAGAGCTAGCACAAACCGTGTTTGATTTAGAGTTCCAAATACATGTATCCCTATAGGAGAAAACAGAGTGAAACCTAAAAATGAAAACGGTTACTGCAAACGAACGGTTTAACCTAGAAGAACGACATTTGGTGATCCAAGTGGTTTTGGTGTACTGATCATTACCTGACAGAATCATCAAGATTGGGTGAAAAAATGTTGGCTGAGATTTCAGGCAACTCGTAGTTTTTTGGAAGCTTGGCAACCCCTTTCCATGAAAGTGATTTTCGCCAGTCTCTGCTTAGGGCTACATCAACAGCAAACAAACCATAGAGATAGAACTTGAAACTTCTTTATTTTGTCAATTTTCAAAGAGCTAGGACAAACCGTGTTTGATTTAGAGTTCCAAATACATGTATCCCTACAGGAGAAAACAGAGTGAAACCTAAAAATCAATATGGTTACTGCAAACGGACGGTTTAACCTTGAAGAACGAAATTTGGTGAGCCAAGTGGTTTTGGTGTGCTGATCATTACCTGAAAAAAACATCAAGATTGGGTGAAAAAATGTTGGCTGAGATTTCAGGCAACTCGTAGTTTTTTGGAAGCTTGGCAACCCCTTTCCATGAAAGTGATTTTCGCCAGTCTCTGCTTAGGGCTACATCAACAGCAAACAAACCATAGAGATAGAACTTGAAACTGCTTTATTGTGTCAAGTTTCAAAGAGCTAGCACAAACCGTGTTTCATTTAGAGTTCCAAATACATGTATCCCTATAGGAGAAAACAGAGTGAAACCTAAAAATGAAAACAGTTACTGCTAACGAAAGGCTTAACCTAGAAGAACGAAATTTGGTGAGCCAAGTGGTTTTGGTGTACTGATCATTACCTGAAAGAATCATCAAGATTGGGTGAAAAAATGTTGGCTGAGATTTCAGACAACTCGTAGTTTTTTGGAAGCTTGGCAACCCCTTTCCATGAAAGTGATTTTTGCCAGTCTCTGCTTAGGGCTTCATCAACAGCAAACAAACCATAGAGATAGAACTTGAAACTGCTTTATTGTGTCAAGTTTCAAAGAGCTAGCACAAATCGTGTTTGATTTAGAATTCCAAATACATGTATCCCTATAGGAGAAAACAGAGTGAAACTTAAAAATGAAAACGGTTACTGCAAACGAACGGTTTAACCTAGAAGAACGAAATTTTTTGAGCCAAGTGGTTTTGGTGTACTGATCATTACAGAAAAGAATCATCAAGATTGGGTGAAAAAATTTTGGCTGAGATTTAAGGCAACTCGTAGTTTTTTGGAAGCTTGGCAACCCCTTTCCATGAAAGTGATTTTCGCCAGTCTCTGCTTAGGGCTACATCAACAGCAAACAAACCATAGAGATAGAACTTGAAACTGCTTTATTGTGTCAAGTTTCAAAGAGCTAGCAAAAACCGTGTTTGATTTAGGGTTCCAAATACATGTATTCCTATAGGAGAAAACAGTGAAACCTAAAAATGAAAATGGTTACTGCAAACGAACGGTTTAACCTAGAAGAACGAAATTTCGTGATCCAAGTGGTTTTCGTGTACTGATCATTACCTGAAAGAATCATCAAGATTGGGTGAAAAAATGTTGGCTGACATTTCAGGCAACTCGTAGTTTTTTGGAAGCTTGGCAACCCCTTTCCATGAAAGTGATTTTTGCCAGTCTTTGCTTAGGGCTACATCAACAGCAAACAAACCATAGAGATAGAACTTGAAACTTCTTTATTGTGTCAAGTTTCAAAGAGCTAGCACAAACCGTGTTTGATTTAGAGTTCCAAATACATGTATCCCTATAGGAGAAAACAGAGTGAAACCTAAAAATGAAAACGGTTACTGCAAACGAACGGTTTAACCTAGAAGAACGACATTTGGTGATCCAAGTGGTTTTGGTGTACTGATCATTACCTGAAAGAATCATCAAGATTGGGTGAAAAAATGTTGGCTGAGATTTCAGGCAACTCGTAGTTTTTTGGAAGCTTGGCAACCCCTTTCCATGAAAGTGATTTTCGCCAGTCTCTGCTTAGGGCTACATCAACAGCAAACAAACCATAGAGATAGAACTTGAAACTTCTTTATTTTGTCAATTTTCAAAGAGCAAGAACAAACCGTGTTTGATTTAGAGTTCCAAATACATGTATCCCTACAGGAGAAAACAGAGTGAAACCTAAAAATCAATATGGTTACTGCAAACGGACGGTTTAACCTTGAAGAACGAAATTTGGTGAGCCAAGTGGTTTTGGTGTGCTGATCATTACCTGAAAAAAACATCAAGATTGGGTGAAAAAATGTTGGCTGAGATTTCAGGCAACTCGTAGTTTTTTGGAAGCTTGGCAACCCCTTTCCATGAAAGTGATTTTCGCCAGTCTCTGCTTAGGGCTACATCAACAGCAAACAAACCATAGAGATAGAACTTGAAACTGCTTTACTGTGTCAAGTTTCAAAGAGCTAGCACAAACCGTGTTTCATTTAGAGTTCCAAATACATGTATCCCTATAGGAGAAAACACAGTGAAACCTAAAAATGAAAACGGTTACTGCAAAAGAACGGTTTAACCTAGAAGAACGAAATTTGGTAAGCCAAGTGGTTTTGGTGTACTTATCATTACCTGAAAGAATCATCAAGATTTGGTGAAAAAATGTTGGCTGAGATTTCAGGCAACTCGTAGTTTTTTGGAAGCTTGGCAACCCCTTTCCATGAAAGTGATTTTCGACAGTCTCTGCTTAGGGCTACATCAACAGCAAACAAACCATAGAGATAGAACTTGACACTGCTTTATTGTGTCAAGTTTCAAAGAGCTAGCACAAACCGTGTTTCATTTAGAGTTCCAAATACCTGTATCCCTATAGGAGAAAACAGAGTGAAACCTAAAAATGAAAACAGTTACTGCTAACGAACGGCTTAACCTAGAAGAACGAAATTTGGTGAGCCAAGTGGTTTTGGTGTACTGATCATTACCTGAAAGAATCATCAAGATTGGGTGAAAAAATGTTGGCTGAGATTTCAGGCAACTCGTAGTTTTTTGGAAGCTTGGCAACCCCTTTCCATGAAAGTGATTTTTGCCAGTCTCTGCTTAGGGCTTCATCAACAGCAAACAAACCATAGAGATAGAACTGGAAACTGCTTTATTGTGTCAAGTTTCAAAGAGCTAGCACAAACCGTGTTTGATTTAGAGTTCCAAATACATGTATCCCTATAGGAGAAAACAGAGTGAAACTTAAAAATGAAAACGGTTACTGCAAACGAACGGTTTAACCTAGAAGAACAAAATTTTTTGAGCCAAGTGGTTTTGGTGTACTGATCATTACAGAAAAGAATCATCAAGATTGGGTGAAAAAATTTTGGCTGAGATTTCAGGCAACTCGTAGTTTTTTGGAAGCTTGACAACCCTTTTCCATGAAAGTGATTTTCGCCAGTCTCTGCTTAGGGCTACATCAACAGCAAACAAAGCATAGAAATAGAACTTGAAACTGCTTTATTGTGTCAAGTTTCAAAGAGCTAGCACAAACCGTGTTTGATTTAGAGTTCCAAATACATGTATCCCTATAGGAGAAAACACAGTGAAACCTAAAAATGAAAACGGTTACTGCAAAAGAACGGTTTAACCTAGAAGAACGAAATTTGGTAAGCCAAGTCGTTTTGGTGTACTTATCATTACCTGAAAGAATCATCAAGATTTGGTGAAAAAATGTTGGCTGAGATTTCAGGCAACTCGTAGTTTTTTGGAAGCTTGGCAACCCCTTTCCATGAAAGTGATTTTCGACAGTCTCTGCTTAGGGCTACATCAACAGCAAACAAACCATAGAAATAGAACTTGAAACTGCTTTATTGTGTCAAGTTTCAAAGAGCTAGCACAAACCGTGTTTGATTTAGAGTTCCAAATACATGTATCCCTATAGGAGAAAACAGAGTGAAACCTAAAAATGAAAACGGTTACTGCAAACGAACGGTTTAACCTAGAAGAACGAAATTTTTTGAGCCAAGTGGTTTTGGTGTACTGATCATTACAGAAAAGAATCATCAAGATTGGGTGAAAAAATTTTGGCTGAGATTTAAGGCAATTCGTAGTTTTTTGGAAGCTTGGCAACCCCTTTCCATGAAAGTGATTTTCGCCAGTCTCTGCTTAGGGCTACATCAACAGCAAACAAACCATAGAGATAGAACTTGAAACTGCTTTATTGTGTCAAGTTTCAAAGAGCTAGCAACAACCGTGTTTGATTTAGGGTTCCAAATACATGTATTCCTATAGGAGAAAACAGTGAAACCTAAAAATGAAAATGGTTACTGCAAACGAACGGTTTAACCTAGAAGAACGAAATTTGGTGATCCAAGTGGTTTTCGTGTACTGATCATTACCTGAAAGAATCATCAAGATTGGGTGAAAAAATGTTAGCTGACATTTCAGGCAACTCGTAGTTTTTTGGAAGCTTGGCAACCCCTTTCAATGAAAGTGATTTTCGCCAGTCTTTGCTTAGGGCTACATCAACAGCAAACAAACCATAGAGATAGAACTTGAAACTTCTTTATTGTGTCAAGTTTCAAAGAGCTAGCACAAACCGTGTTTGATTTAGAGTTCCAAATACATGTATCCCTATAGGAGAAAACAGAGTGAAACCTAAAAATGAAAACGGTTACTGCAAACGAACGGTTTAACCTAGAAGAACGACATTTGGTGATCCAAGTGGTTTTGGTGTACTGATCATTACCTGAAAGAATCATCAAGATTGGGTGAAAAAATGTTGGCTGAGATTTCAGGCAACTCGTAGTTTTTGGAAGCTTGGCAACCCCTTTCCATGAAAGTGATTTTCGCCAGTCTCTGCTTAGGGCTACATCAACAGCAAACAAACCATAGAGATAGAACTTGAAACTTCTTTATTTTGTCAATTTTCAAAGAGCTAGCACAAACCGTGTTTGATTTAGAGTTCCAAATACATGTATCCCTACAGGAGAAAACAGAGTGAAACCTAAAAATCAATATGGTTACTGCAAACGGACGGTTTAACCTAGAAGAACGAAATTTGGTGAGCCAAGTGGTTTTGGTGTGCTGATCATTACCTGAAAAAAACATAAAGATTGGGTGAAAAAATATTGGCTGAGATTTCAGGCAACTCGTAGTTTTTTGGAAGCTTGGCAACCCCTTTCCATGAAAGTGATTTTCGACAGTCTCTGCTTAGGGCTACATCAACAGCAAACAAACCATAGAGATAGAACTTGAAACTGCTTTATTGTGTCAAGTTTCAAAGAGCTAGCACAAACCGTGTTTCATTTAGAGTTCCAAATACATGTATCCCTATAGGAGAAAACAGAGTGAAACCTAAAAATGAAAACAGTTACTGCTAACGAACGGCTTAACCTAGAAGAACGAAATTGGGTGAGCCAAGTGGTTTTGGTGTACTGATCATTACCTGAAAGAATCATCAAGATTGGGTGAAAAAATGTTGGCTGAGATTTCAGGCAACTCGTAGTTTTTTGGAAGCTCGGCAACCCCTTTCCATGAAAGTGATTTTTGCCAGTCTCTGCTTAGGGCTTCATCAACAGCAAACAAACCATAGAGATAGAACTTGAAACTGCTTTATTGTGTCAAGTTTCAAAGAGCAAGCACAAACCGTGTTTGATTTAGAGTTCCAAATACATGTATCCCTATAGGAGAAAACAGAGTGAAACCTAAAAATGAAAACGGTTACTGCAAACGAACGGTTTAACCTAGAAGAACGAAATTTTTTGAGCCAAGTGGTTTTGGTGTACTGATCATTACAGAAAAGAATCATCAAGATTGGGTGAAAAAATTTTGGCTGAGATTTAAGGCAACTCGTAGTTTTTTGGAAGCTTGGCAACCCCTTTCCATGAAAGTGATTTTCGCCAGTCTCTGCTTAGGGCTACATCAACAGCAAACAAACCATAGAGATAGAACTTGAAACTTCTTTATTGTGTCAAGTTTCAAAGAGCTAGCAACAACCGTGTTTGATTTAGGGTTCCAAATACATGTATTCCTATAGGAGGAAACAGTGAAACCTAAAAATGAAAATAGTTACTGCAAACGAACGGTTTAACCTAGAAGAACGAAATTTGGTGATCCAAGTGGTTTTCGTGTACTGATCATTACCTGAAAGAATCATCAAGATTGGGTGAAAAAATGTTGGCTGACATTTCAGGCAACTCGTAGTTTTTTGGAAGCTTGGCAACCCCTTTCCATGAAAGTGATTTTCGCCAGTCTTTGCTTAGGGCTACATCAACAGCAAACAAACCATAGAGATAGAACTTGAACTTCTTTATTGTGTCAAGTTTCAAAGAGCTAGCACAAACCGTGTTTGATTTAGAGTTCCAAATACATGTATCCCTATAGGAGAAAACAGAGTGAAACCTAAAAATGAAAACGGTTACTGCAAACGAACGGTTTAACCTAGAAGAACGACATTTGGTGATCCAAGTGGTTTTGGTGTACTGATCATTACCTGAAAGAATCATCAAGATTGGGTGAAAAAATGTTGGCTGAGATTTCAGGCAACTCGTAGTTTTTTGGAAGCTTGGCAACCCCTTTCCATGAAAGTGATTTTCGCCAGTCTCTGCTTAGGGCTACATCAACAGCAAACAAACCATAGAGATAGAACTTGAAACTTCTTTATTTTGTCAATTTTCAAAGAGCTAGCACAAACCGTGTTTGATTTAGAGTTCCAAATACATGTATCCCTACAGGAGAAAACAGAGTGAAACCTAAAAATCAATATGGTTACTGCAAACGGACGGTTTAACCTAGAAGAACGAAATTTGGTGAGCCAAGTGGTTTTGGTGTGCTGATCATTACCTGAAAAAAACATCAAGATTGGGTGAAAAATGTTGGCTGAGATTTCAGGCAACTCGTAGTTTTTTGGAAGCTTGGCAACCCCTTTCCATGAAAGTGATTTTCGCCAGTCTCTGCTTAGGGCTACATCAACAGCAAACAAACCATAGAGATAGAACTTGAAACTGCTTTATTGTGTCAAGTTTCAAAGAGCTAGCACAAACCGTGTTTCATTTAGAGTTCCAAATACATGTATCCCTATAGGAGAAAACAGAGTGAAACCTAAAAATGAAAACAGTTACTGCTAACGAACGGCTTAACCTAGAAGAACGAAATTTGGTGAGCCAAGTGGTTTTGGTGTACTGATCATTACCTGAAAGAATCATCAAGATTGGGTGAAAAAATGTTGGCTGAGATTTCAGACAACTCGTAGTTTTTTGGAAGCTTGGCAACCCCTTTCCATGAAAGTGATTTTTGCCAGTCTCTGCTTAGGGCTTCATCAACAGCAAACAAACCATAGAGATAGAACTTGAAACTGCTTTATTGTGTCAAGTTTCAAAGAGCTAGCACAAACCGTGTTTGATTTAGAGTTCCAAATACATGTATCCCTATAGGAGAAAACAGAGTGAAACTTAAAAATGAAAACGGTTACTGCAAACGAACGGTTTAACCTAGAAGAACGAAATTTTTTGAGCCAAGTGGTTTTGGTGTACTGATCATTACAGAAAAGAATCATCAAGATTGGGTGAAAAAATGTTGGCTGAGATTTAAGGCAACTCGTAGTTTTTTGGAAGCTTGGCAACCCCTTTCCATGAAAGTGATTTTCGCCAGTCTCTGCTTAGGGCTACATCAACAGCAAACAAACCATAGAGATAGAACTTGAAACTGCTTTATTGTGTCAAGTTTCAAACAGCTAGCAAAAACCGTGTTTGATTTAGGGTTCCAAATACATGTATTCCTATAGGAGAAAACAGTGAAACCTAAAAATGAAAATGGTTACTGCAAACGAACGGTTTAACCTAGAAGAACGAAATTTCGTGATCCAAGTGGTTTTCGTGTACTGATCATTACCTGAAAGAATCATCAATATTGGGTGAAAAATGTTGGCTGACATTTCAGGCAACTCGTAGTTTTTTGGAAGCTTGGCAACCCCTTTCCATGAAAGTGATTTTTGCCAGTCTTTGCTTAGGGCTACATCAACAGCAAACAAACCATAGAGATAGAACTTGAAACTTCTTTATTGTGTCAAGTTTCAAAGAGCTAGCACAAACCGTGTTTGATTTAGAGTTCCAAATACATGTATCCCTATAGGAGAAAACAGAGTGAAACCTAAAAATGAAAACGGTTACTGCAAACGAACGGTTTAACCTAGAAGAACGACATTTGGTGATCCAAGTGGTTTTGGTGTACTGATCATTACCTGACAGAATCATCAAGATTGGGTGAAAAAATGTTGGCTGAGATTTCAGGCAACTCGTAGTTTTTTGGAAGCTTGGCAACCCCTTTCCATGAAAGTGATTTTCGCCAGTCTCTGCTTAGGGCTACATCAACAGCAAACAAACCATAGAGATAGAACTTGAAACTTCTTTATTTTGTCAATTTTCAAAGAGCTAGGACAAACCGTGTTTGATTTAGAGTTCCAAATACATGTATCCCTACAGGAGAATACAGAGTGAAACCTAAAAATCAATATGGTTACTGCAAACGGACGGTTTAACCTTGAAGAACGAAATTTGGTGAGCCAAGTGGTTTTGGTGTGCTGATCATTACCTGAAAAAAACATCAAGATTGGGTGAAAAAATGTTGGCTGAGATTTCAGGCAACTCGTAGTTTTTTGGAAGCTTGGCAACCCCTTTCCATGAAAGTGATTTTCGCCAGTCTCTGCTTAGGGCTACATCAACAGCAAACAAACCATAGAGATAGAACTTGAAACTGCTTTATTGTGTCAAGTTTCAAAGAGCTAGCACAAACCGTGTTTCATTTAGAGTTCCAAATACATGTATCCCTATAGGAGAAAACAGAGTGAAACCTAAAAATGAAAACAGTTACTGCTAACGAACGGCTTAACCTAGAAGAACGAAATTTGGTGAGCCAAGTGGTTTTGGTGTACTGATCATTACCTGAAAGAATCATCAAGATTGGGTGAAAAAATGTTGGCTGTGATTTCAGACAACTCGTAGTTTTTTGGAAGCTTGGCAACCCTTTTCCATGAAAGTGATTTTTGCCAGTCTCTGCTTAGGGCTTCATCAACAGCAAACAAACCATAGAGATAGAACTTGAAACTGCTTTATTGTGTCAAGTTTCAAAGAGCTAGCACAAATCGTGTTTGATTTAGAGTTCCAAATACATGTATCCCTATAGGAGAAAACAGAGTGAAACTTAAAAATGAAAACGGTTACTGCAAACGAACGGTTTAACCTAGAAGAACGAAATTTTTTGAGCCAAGTGGTTTTGGTGTACTGATCATTACAGAAAAGAATCATCAAGATTGGCTGAAAAAATTTTGGCTGAGATTTAAGGCAACTCGTAGTTTTTTGGAAGCTTGGCAACCCCTTTCCATGAAAGTGATTTTCGCCAGTCTCTGCTTAGGGCTACATCAACAGCAAACAAACCATAGAGATAGAACTTGAAACTGCTTTATTGTGTCAAGTTTCAAAGAGCTAGCAACAACCGTGTTTGATTTAGGGTTCCAAATACATGTATTCCTATAGGAGAAAACAGTGAAACCTAAAAATGAAAATGGTTACTGCAAACGAACGGTTTAACCTAGAAGAACGAAATTTCGTGATCCAAGTGGTTTTCGTGTACTGATCATTACCTGAAAGAATCATCAAGATTGGGTGAAAAAATGTTGGCTGACATTTCAGGCAACTCGTAGTTTTTTGGAAGCTTGGCAACCCCTTTCCATGAAAGTGATTTTTGCCAGTCTTTGCTTAGGGCTACATCAACAGCAAACAAACCATAGAGATAGAACTTGAAACTTCTTTATTGTGTCAAGTTTCAAAGAGCTAGCACAAACCGTGTTTGATTTAGAGTTCCAAATACATGTATCCCTATAGGAGAAAACAGAGTGAAACCTAAAAATGAAAACGGTTACTGCAAACGAACGGTTTAACCTAGAAGAACGACATTTGGTGATCCAAGTGGTTTTGGTGTACTGATCATTACCTGACAGAATCATCAAGATTGGGTGAAAAAATGTTGGCTGAGATTTCAGGCAACTCGTAGTTTTTTGGAAGCTTGGCAACCCCTTTCCATGAAAGTGATTTTCGCCAGTCTCTGCTTAGGGCTACATCAACAGCAAACAAACCATAGAGATAGAACTTGAAACTTCTTTATTTTGTCAATTTTCAAAGAGCTAGGACAAACCGTGTTTGATTTAGAGTTCCAAATACATGTATCCCTACAGGAGAAAACAGAGTGAAACCTAAAAATCAATATGGTTACTGCAAACGGACGGTTTAACCTTGAAGAACGAAATTTGGTGAGCCAAGTGGTTTTGGTGTGCTGATCATTACCTGAAAAAAACATCAAGATTGGGTGAAAAAATGTTGGCTGAGATTTCAGGCAACTCGTAGTTTTTTGGAAGCTTGGCAACCCCTTTCCATGAAAGTGATTTTCGCCAGTCTCTGCTTAGGGCTACATCAACAGCAAACAAACCATAGAGATAGAACTTGAAACTGCTTTATTGTGTCAAGTTTCAAAGAGCTAGCACAAACCGTGTTTCATTTAGAGTTCCAAATACATGTATCCCTATAGGAGAAAACAGAGTGAAACCTAAAAATGAAAACAGTTACTGCTAACGAACGGCTTAACCTAGAAGAACGAAATTTGGTGAGCCAAGTGGTTTTGGTGTACTGATCATTACCTGAAAGAATCATCAAGATTGGGTGAAAAAATGTTGGCTGAGATTTCAGACAACTCGTAGTTTTTTGGAAGCTTGGCAACCCCTTTCCATGAAAGTGATTTTTGCCAGTCTCTGCTTAGGGCTTCATCAACAGCAAACAAACCATAGAGATAGAACTTGAAACTGCTTTATTGTGTCAAGTTTCAAAGAGCTAGCACAAATCGTGTTTGATTTAGAGTTCCAAATACATGTATCACTATAGGAGAAAACAGAGTGAAACTTAAAAATGAAAACGGTTACTGCAAACGAACGGTTTAACCTAGAAGAACGAAATTTTTTGAGCCAAGTGGTTTTGGTGTACTGATCATTACAGAAAAGAATCATCAAGATTGGGTGAAAAAATTTTGGCTGAGATTTAAGGCAACTCGTAGTTTTTTGGAAGCTTGGCAACCCCTTTCCATGAAAGTGATTTTCGCCAGTCTCTGCTTAGGGCTACATGAACAGCAAACAAAGCATAGAGATAGAACTTGAAACTGCTTTATTGTGTCAAGTTTCAAAGAGCTAGCAAAAACCGTGTTTGATTTAGGGTTCCAAATACATGTATTCCTATAGGAGAAAACAGTGAAACCTAAAAATGAAAATGGTTACTGCAAACGAACGGTTTAACCTAGAAGAACGAAATTTCGTGATCCAAGTGGTTTTCGTGTACTGATCATTACCTGAAAGAATCATCAAGATTGGGTGAAAAAATGTTGGCTGACATTTCAGGCAACTCGTAGTTTTTTGGAAGCTTGGCAACCCCTTTCCATGAAAGTGATTTTTGCCAGTGTTTGCTTAGGGCTACATCAACAGCAAACAAACCATAGAGATAGAACTTGAAACTTCTTTATTGTGTCAAGTTTCAAAGAGCTAGCACAAACCGTGTTTGATTTAGAGTTCCAAATACATGTATCCCTATAGGAGAAAACAGAGTGAAACCTAAAAATGAAAACGGTTACTGCAAACGAACGGTTTAACCTAGAAGAACGACATTTGGTGATCCAAGTGGTTTTGGTGTACTGATCATTACCTGAAAGAATCATCAAGATTGGGTGAAAAAATGTTGGCTGAGATTTCAGGCAACTCGTAGTTTTTTGGAAGCTTGGCAACCCCTTTCCATGAAAGTGATTTTCGCCAGTCTCTGCTTAGGGCTACATCAACAGCAAACAAACCATAGAGATAGAACTTGAAACTTCTTTATTTTGTCAATTTTCAAAGAGCTAGAACAAACCGTGTTTGATTTAGAGTTCCAAATACATGTATCCCTACAGGAGAAAACAGAGTGAAACCTAAAAATCAATATGGTTACTGCAAACGGACGGTTTAACCTTGAAGAACGAAATTTGGTGAGCCAAGTGGTTTTGGTGTGCTGATCATTACCTGAAAAAAACATCAAGATTGGGTGAAAAAATGTTGGCTGAGATTTCAGGCAACTCGTAGTTTTTTGGAAGCTTGGCAACCCCTTTCCATGAAAGTGATTTTCGCCAGTCTCTGCTTAGGGCTACATCAACAGCAAACAAACCATAGAGATAGAACTTGAAACTGCTTTATTGTGTCAAGTTTCAAAGAGCTAGCACAAACCGTGTTTCATTTAGAGTTCCAAATACATGTATCCCTATAGGAGAAAACAGAGTGAAACCTAAAAATGAAAACAGTTACTGCTAACGAACGGCTTAACCTAGAAGAACGAAATTTGGTGAGCCAAGTGGTTTTGGTGTACTGATCATTACCTGAAAGAATCATCAAGATTGGGTGAAAAAATGTTGGCTGAGATTTCAGACAACTCGTAGTTTTTTGGAAGCTTGGCAACCCCTTTCCATGAAAGTGATTTTTGCCAGTCTCTGCTTAGGGCTTCATCAACAGCAAAGAAACCATAGAGATAGAACTTGAAACTGCTTTATTGTGTCAAGTTTCAAAGAGCTAGCACAAACCGTGTTTGATTTAGAGTTCCAAATACATGTATCCCTATAGGAGAAAACAGAGTGAAACTTAAAAATGAAAACGGTTACTGCAAACGAACGGTTAAACCTAGAAGAACGAAATTTTTTGAGCCAAGTGGTTTTGGTGTACTGATCATTACAGAAAAGAATCATCAAGATTGGGTGAAAAAATTTTGGCTGAGATTTAAGGCAACTCGTAGTTTTTTGGAAGCTTGGCAACCCCTTTCCATGAAAGTGATTTTCGCCAGTCTCTGCTTAGGGCTACATCAACAGCAAACAAACCATAGAGATAGAACTTGAAACAGCTTTATTGTGTCAAGTTTCAAAGAGCTAGCAAAAACCGTGTTTGATTTAGGGTTCCAAATACATGTATTCCTATAGGAGAAAACAGTGAAACCTAAAAATGAAAATGGTTACTGCAAACGAACGGTTTAACCTAGAAGAACGAAATTTGGTGATCCAAGTGGTTTTCGCGTACTGATCATTACCTGAAAGAATCATCAAGATTGGGTGAAAAAATGTTGGCTGACATTTCAGGCAACTCGTAGTTTTTTGGAAGCTTGGCAACCCCTTTCCATGAAAGTGATTTTCGCCAGTCTTTGCTTAGGGCTACATCAACAGCAAACAAACCATAGAGATAGAACTTGAAACTTCTTTCTTGTGTCAAGTTTCAAAGAGCTAGCACAAACCGTGTTTGATTTAGAGTTCCAAATACATGTATCCCTATAGGAGAAAACAGAGTGAAACCTAAAAATGAAAACGGTTACTGCAAACGAACGGTTTAACCTAGAAGAACGACATTGGGTGATCCAAGTGGTTTTGGTGTACTGATCATTACCTGAAACAATCATCAAGATTGGGTGAAAAAATGTTGGCTGAGATTTCAGGCAACTCGTAGTTTTTTGGAAGCTTGGCAACCCCTTTCCATGAAAGTGATTTTCGCCAGTCTCTGCTTAGGGCTACATCAACAGCAAACAAACCATAGAGATAGAACTTGAAACTTCTTTATTTTGTCAATTTTCAAAGAGCTAGCACAAACCGTGTTTGATTTAGAGTTCCAAATACATGTATCCCTACAGGAGAAAACAGAGTGAAACCTAAAAATCAATACGGTTACTGCAAACGTACGGTTTAACCTAGAAGAACGAAATTTGGTGAGCCAAGTGGTTTTGGTGTGCTGATCATTACCTGAAAAAAACATCAAGATTGGGTGAAAAAATGTTGGCTGAGATTTCAGGCAACTCGTAGTTTTTTGGAAGCTTGGCAACCCCTTTCCATGAAAGTGATTTTCGCCAGTCTCTGCTTAGGGCTACATCAACAGCAAACAAACCATAGAGATAGAACTTGAAACTGCTTTATTGTGTCAATTTTCAAAGAGCTAGCACAAACCGTGTTTGATTTAGAGTTCCAAATACATGTATCCCTACAGGAGAAAACAGAGTGAAACCTAAAAATCAATATGGTTACTGCAAACGGACGGTTTAACCTAGAAGAACGAAATTTGGTGAGCCAAGTGGTTTTGGTGTCCTGATCATTACCTGAAAGAAACATCAAGATTGGGTGAAAAAATGTTGGCTGAGATTTCAGGCAACTCGTAGTTTTTTGGAAGCTTGGCAAACCCTTTCCATGAAAGTGATTTTCGCCAGTCTCTGCTTAGGGCTACATCAACAGCAAACAAAGCATAGAAATAGAACTTGAAACTGCTTTATTGTGTCAAGTTTCAAAGAGCTAGCAAAAACCGTGTTTGATTTAGAGTTCCAAATACATGTATCCCTATAGGAGAAAACACAGTGAAACCTAAAAATGAAAACGGTTACTGCAAAAGAACGGTTTAACCTAGAAAAACGAAATTTGGTAAGCCAAGTGGTTTTGGTGTACTTATCATTACCTGAAAGAATCATCAAGATTTGGTGAAAAAATGTTGGCTGAGATTTCAGGCAACTCGTAGTTTTTTGGAAGCTTGGCAACCCCTTTCCATGAAAGTGATTTTCGACAGTCTCTGCTTAGGGCTACATCAACAGCAAACAAACCATAGAGATAGAACTTGAAACTGCTTTATTGTGTCAAGTTTCAAAGAGCTAGCACAAACCGTGTTTCATTTAGAGTTCCAAATACCTGTATCCCTATAGGAGAAAACAGAGTGAAACCTAAAAATGAAAACAGTTACTGCTAACGAACGGCTTAACCTAGAAGAACGAAATTTGGTGAGCCAAGTGGTTTTGGTGTACTGATCATTACCTGAAAGAATCATCAAGATTGGGTGAAAAAATGTTGGCTGAGATTTCAGGCAACTCGTAGTTTTTTGGAAGCTTGGCAACCCCTTTCCATGAAAGTGATTTTTGCCAGTCTCTGCTTAGGGCTTCATCAACAGCAAACAAACCATAGAGATAGAACTGGAAACTGCTTTATTGTGTCAAGTTTCAAAGAGCTAGCACAAACCGTGTTTGATTTAGAGTTCCAAATACATGTATCCCTATAGGAGAAAACAGAGTGAAACTTAAAAATGAAAACGGTTACTGCAAACGAACGGTTTAACCTAGAAGAACAAAATTTTTTGAGCCAAGTGGTTTTGGTGTACTGATCATTACAGAAAAGAATCATCAAGATTGGGTGAAAAAATTTTGGCTGAGATTTCAGGCAACTCGTAGTTTTTTGGAAGCTTGACAACCCCTTTCCATGAAAGTGATTTTCGCCAGTCTCTGCTTAGGGCTACATCAACAGCAAACAAAGCATAGAAATAGAACTTGAAACTGCTTTATTGTGTCAAGTTTCAAAGAGCTAGCACAAACCGTGTTTGATTTAGAGTTCCAAATACATGTATCCCTATAGGAGAAAACACAGTGAAACCTAAAAATGAAAACGGTTACTGCAAAAGAACGGTTTAACCTAGAAGAACGAAATTTGGTAAGCCAAGTGGTTTTGGTGTACTTATCATTACCTGAAAGAATCATCAAGATTTGGTGAAAAAATGTTGGCTGAGATTTCAGGCAACTCGTAGTTTTTTGGAAGCTTGGCAACCCCTTTCCATGAAAGTGATTTTCGACAGTCTCTGCTTAGGGCTACATCAACAGCAAACAAACCATAGAGATAGAACTTGAAACTGCTTTATTGTGTCAAGTTTCAAAGAGCTAGCACAAACCGTGTTTCATTTAGAGTTCCAAATACCTGTATCCCTATAGGAGAAAACAGAGTGAAACCTAAAAATGAAAACAGTTACTGCTAACGAACGGCTTAACTTAGAAGAACGAAATTTGGTGAGCCAAGTGGTTTTGGTGTACTGATCATTACCTGAAAGAATCATCAAGATTGGGTGAAAAAATGTTGGCTGAGATTTCAGGCAACTCGTAGTTTTTTGGAAGCTTGGCAACCCCTTTCCATGAAAGTGATTTTTGCCAGTCTCTGCTTAGGGCTTCATCAACAGTAAACAAAGCATAAAGATAGAACTTGAAACTGCTTTATTGTGTCAAGTTTCAAAGAGCTAGCACAAACCGTGTTTGATTTAGAGTTCCAAATACATGTATCCCTATAGGAGAAAACAGAGTGAAACCTAAAAATGAAAACGGTTACTGCAAACGAACGGTTTAACCTAGAAGAACGAAATTTTTTGAGCCAAGTGGTTTTGGTGTACTGATCATTACAGAAATGAATCATCAAGATTGGGTGAAAAAATTTTGGCTGAGATTTAAGGCAACACGTAGTTTTTTGGAAGCTTGGCAACCCCTTTCCATGAAAGTGATTTTCGCCAGTCTCTGCTTAGGGCTACATCAACAGCAAACAAACCATAGAAAAAGAACTTGAAACTGCTTTATTGTGTAAAGTTTCAAAGAGCTAGCAAAAACCGAGTTTGATTTAGGGTTCCAAATACATGTATTCCTATAGGAGAAAACAGTGAAACCTAAAAATGAAAATGGTTACTGCAAACGAACGGTTTAACCTAGAAGAACGAAATTTGGTGATCCAAGTGGTTTTCGTGTACTGATCATTACCTGAAAGAATCATCAAGATTGGGTGAAAAAATGTTGGCTGACATTTCAGGCAACTCGTAGTTTTTTGGAAGCTTGGCAACCCCTTTCCATGAAAGTGATTTTCGCCAGTCTTTGCTTAGGGCTACATCAACAGCAAACAAACCATAGAGATAGAACTTGAAACTTCTTTATTGTGCCAAGTTTCAAAGAGCTAGCACAAACCGTGTTTGATTTAGAGTTCCAAATACATGTATCCCTATAGGAGAAAACAGAGTGAAACCTAAAAATGAAAACGGTTACTGCAAACGAACGGTTTAACCTAGAAGAACGACATTTGGTGATCCAAGTGGTTTTGGTGTACTGATCATTACCTGAAAGAATCATCAAGATTGGGTGAAAAAATGTTGGCTGAGATTTCAGGCAACTCGTAGTTTTTTGGAAGCTTGGGAACCCCTTTCCATGAAAGTGATTTTCGCCAGTCTCTGCTTCGGGCTACATCAACAGCAAACAAACCATAGAGATAGAACTTGAAACTGCTTTATTGTGTCAAGTTTCAAAGAGCTAGCACAAACCGTGTTTGATTTAGAGTTCCAAATACATGTATCCCTATAGGAGAAAACAGAGTGAAACCTAAAAATGAAAACGGTTAGTGCAAACGAACGGTTTAACCTAGAAGAACGAAATTTGGTGATCAAAGTGGTTTTGGTGTACTGATCATTACCTGACAGAATCATCAAGATTGGGTGAAAAAATGTTGGCTGAGATTTCAGGCAACTCGTAGTTTTTTAGAAGCTTGGCATCCACTTTTTGTGTAAGTGATTTTCGCCAGTCTCTGCTTAGGGCTACATCAACAGCAAACAAAGCATAGAGATAGAACTTGAAACTGCTTTATTGTGTCAATTTTCAAAGAGCTAGCACAAACCGTGTTTGATTTAGAGTTCCAAATACATGTATCCCTACAGGAGAAAACAGAGTGAAACCTAAAAATCAATATGGTTACTGCAAACGGACGGTTTAACCTAGAAGAACGAAATTTGGTGAGCCAAGTGGTTTTGGTGTACTGATCATTACCTGAAAGAAACATCAAGATTGGTTGAAAAAATGTTGGCTGAGATTTCAGGCAACTTGTAGTTTTTTGGAAGCTTGGCAACCCCTTTCCATGAAAGTGATTTTCGCCAGTCTCTGCTTAGGGCTACATCAACAGCAAACAAACCATAGAGATAGAACTTGAAACTGCTTTATTGTGTCAAGTTTCAAAGAGCTAGCACAAACCGTGTTTCATTTAGAGTTCCAAATACATGTATCCCTATAGGAGAAAACAGAGTGAAACTTAAAAATGAAAACAGTTACTGCTAACGAACGGATTAACCTAGAAGAACGAAATTTGGTGAGCCAAGTGGTTTTGGTGTACTGATCATTACCTGAAAGAATCATCAAGATTGGGTGAAAAAATGTTGGCTGAGATTTCAGGCAACTCGTAGTTTTTTGGAAGCTTGGCATCCCCTTTCCATGAAAGTGATTTTTGCCAGTCTCTGCTTAGGGCTTCATCAACAGCAAACAAACCATAGAGATAGAACTTGAAACTGCTTTATTGTGTCAAGTTTCAAAGAGCTAGCACAAACCGTGTTTGATTTAGAGTTCCAAATACATGTATCCCTATAGGAGAAAACAGAGTGAAACTTAAAAATGAAAACGGTTACTGCAAACGAACGGTTTAACCTAGAAGAACAAAATTTTTTGAGCCAAGTGGTTTTGGTGTACTGATCATTACAGAAAAGAATCATCAAGATTGGGTGAAAAAATTTTGGCTGAGATTTAAGGCAACTCGTAGTTTTTTGGAAGCTTGGCAACCCCTTTCCATGAAAGTGATTTTCGCCAGTCTCTGCTTAGGGCTACATCAACAGCAAACAAACCATAGAGATAGAACTTGAAACTGCTTTATTGTGTCAAGTTTCAAAGAGCTAGCAAAAACCGTTTTTGATTTAGGGTTCCAAATACATGTATTCCTATAGGAGAAAACAGTGAAAACTAAAAATGAAAATGGTTACTGCAACCGAACGGTTTAACCTAGAAGAACGAAATTTGGTGATCCAAGTGGTTTTCGTGTACTGATCATTACCTGAAAGAATCATCAAGATTGGGTGAAAAAATGTTGGCTGACATTTCAGGCAACTCGTAGTTTTTTGGAAGCTTGGCAACACCTTTCCATTAAAGTGATTTTCGCCAGTCTTTGCTTAGGGCTACATCAACAGCAAACAAGCCATAGAGATAGAACTTGAAACTGCTTTATTGTGTCAAGTTTCAAAGAGCTAGCACAAACCGTGTTTGATTTAGAGTTCCAAATACATGTATCCCTATAGGAGAAAACAGAGTGAAACCTAAAAATGAAAACGGTTACTGCAAACGAACGGTTTAACCAAGAAGAACGACATTTGGTGATCCAAGTGGTTTTGGTGTACTGATCATTACCTGAAAGAATCATCAAGATTGGGTTAAAAAATGTTGGCTGAGATTTCAGGCAACTCGTAGTTTTTTGGAAGCTTGGCAACCCCTTTCCATGAAAGTGATTTTCGCCAGTCTCTGCTTAGGGCTACATCAACAGCAAACAAACCATAGAGATAGAACTTGAAACTGCTTTATTGTGTCAAGTTTCAAAGAGCTAGCACAAACCGTGTTTGATTTAGAGTTCCAAATACATGTATCCCTATAGGAGAAAACAGAGTGAAACCTAAAAATGAAAACGGTTACTGCAAACGAACGGTTTAACCTAGAAGAACGAAATTTTTTGAGCCAAGTGGTTTTGGTGTACTGATCATTACAGAAATGAATCATCAAGATTGGGTGAAAAAATTTTGGCTGAGATTTAAGGCAACTCGTAGTTTTTTGGAAGCTTGGCAACCCCTTTCCATGAAAGTGATTTTCGCCAGTCTCTGCTTAGGGCTACATCAACAGCAAACAAACCATAGAGATAGAACTTGAAACTGCTTTATTGTGTCAAGTTTCAAAGAGCTAGCAAAAACCGTGTTTGATTTAGGGTTCCAAATACATGTATTCCTATAGGAGAAAACAGTGAAACCTAAAAATGAAAATGGTTACTGCAAACGAACGGTTTAACCTAGAAGAACGAAATTTGGTGATCCAAGTGGTTTTCGTGTACTGATCATTACCTGAAAGAATCATCAAGATTGGGTGAAAAAATGTTGGCTGACATTTCAGGCAACTCGTAGTTTTTTGGAAGCTTGGCAACCCCTTTCCATGAAAGTGATTTTCGCCAGTCTTTGCTTAGGGCTACATCAACAGCAAACAAACCATAGAGATAGAACTTGAAACTTCTTTATTGTGTCAAGTTTCAAAGAGCTAGCACAAACCGTGTTTGATTTACAGTTCCAAATACATGTATCCCTATAGGAGAAAACAGAGTGAAACCTAAAAATGAAAACGGTTACTGCAAACGAACGGTTTAACCTAGAAGAACGACATTTGGTGATCCAAGTGGTTTTGGTGTACTGATCATTACCTGAAAGAATCATCAAGATTGGGTGAAAAAATGTTGGCTGAGATTTCAGGCAACTCGTAGTTTTTTGGAAGCTTGGCAACCCCTTTCCATGAAAGTGATTTTAGCCAGTCTCTGCTTAGGGCTACATCAACAGCAAACAAACCATAGAGATAGAACTTGAAACTGCTTTATTGTGTCAAGTTTCAAAGAGCTAGCACAAACCGTGTTTGATTTAGAGTTCCAAATACATGTATCCCTATAGGAGAAAACAGAGTGAAACCTAAAAATGAAAACAGTTAGTGCAAACGAACGGTTTAACCTAGAAGAACGAAATTTGGTGATCAAAGTGGTTTTGGTGTACTGATCATTACCTGACAGAATCATCAAGATTGGGTGAAAAAATGTTGGCTGAGATTTCAGGCAACTCGTAGTTTTTTAGAAGCTTGGCGTCCACTTTTTATGAAAGTGATTTTCGCCAGTCTCTGCTTAGGGCTACATCAACAGCAAACAAACCATAGAGATAGAACTTGAAACTGCTTTATTGTGTCAATTTTCAAAGAGCTAGCACAAACCATGTTTGATTTAGAGTTCCAAATACATGTATCCCTACAGGAGAAAACAGAGTGAAACCTAAAAATCAATATGGTTACTGCAAACGGACGGTTTAACCTAGAAGAACGAAATTTGGTGAGCCAAGTGGTTTTGGTGTACTGATCATTACCTGAAAGAAACATCAAGATTGGGTGAAAAAATGTTGGCTGAGATTTCAGGCAACTCGTAGTTTTTTGGAAGCTTGGCAACCCCTTTCGATGAAAGTGATTTTCGCCAGTCTCTGCTTAGGGCTACATCAACAGCAAACAAAGCATAGAAATAGAACTTGAAACTGCTTTATTGTGTCAAGTTTCAAAGAGCTAGCACAAACCGTGTTTGATTTAGATTTCCAAATACATGTATCCCTATAGGAGAAAACACAGTGAAACCTAAAAATGAAAACGGTTACTGCAAAAGAACGGTTTAACCTAGAAGAACGAAATTTGGTAAGCCAAGTGGTTTTGATGTACTTATCATTACCTGAAAGAATCACCAAGATTTGGTGAAAAAATGTTGGCTGAGATTTCAGGCAACTCGTAGTTTTTTGGAAGCTTGGTAACCCCTTTCCATGAAAGTGATTTTCGCCAGTCTCTGCATAGGGCTACATCAACAGCAAACAAAGCATAGAGATAGAACTTGAAACTGCTTTATTGTGTCAAGTTTCAAAGAGCTAGCACAAACCGTGTTTGATTTAGAGTTCCAAATACATGTATCCCTATAGGAGAAAACAGAGTGAAACCTAAAAATGAAAATGGTTACTGCAAAAGAACGGTTTAACCTAGAAGAACGAAATTTGGTGAGCCAAGTGGTTTTGGTGTACTGATCATTACCTGAAAGAATCATCAAGATTGGGTGAAAAAATGTTGGCTGAGATTTCAGGCAACTCGTAGTTTTTAGGAAGCTTGGCAGCCCCTTTCCATTAAAGTGATTTTCGCCAGTCTTTGCTTAGGGCTACATCAACAGCAAACAAAGCATAGAGATAGAACTTGAAACTGCTTTATTGTGTCAAGTTTCACAGAGCTACCACAAACTGTGTTCGATTTAGAGTTCCAAATACATCTATCCCTATAGGAGACAACAGAGTGAAACCTAAAAATGAAAACGGTTAGTGCAAAGGAACGGTTTAACCTAGAAGAACGAAATTTGGTGAGCAAAGTGGTTTTGGTGTACTGATCATTACCTGACAGAATCATCAAGATTGGGTGAAAAAATGTTGGCTGAGATTTCAGGCAACTCGTAGTTTTTTAGAAGCTTGGCATCCACTTTTTATGAAAGTGATTTTCGCCAGTCTCTGCTTAGGGCTACATCAACAGCAAACAAACCATAGAGATAGAACTTGAAACTGCTTTATTGTGTCAATTTTCAAAGAGCTAGCACAAACCATGTTTGATTTAGAGTTCCATATACATGTATCCCTACAGGAGAAAACAGAGTGAAACCTAAAAATCAATATGGTTTCTGCAAACGGACGGTTTAACCTAGAAGAACGAAATTTGGTGAGCCAAGTGGTTTTGGTGTACTGATCATTACCTGAAAGAAACATCAAGATTGGGTGAAAAAATGTTGGCTGAGATTTCAGGCAACTCGTAGTTTTTTGGAAGCTTGGCAACCCCTTTCTATGAAAGTGATTTTCGCCAGTCTCTGCTTAGGGCTACATCAACAGCAAACAAAGCATAGAAATAGAACTTGAAACTGCTTTATTGTGTCAAGTTTCAAAGAGCTAGCACAAACCGTGTTTGATTTAGATTTCCAAATACATGTATCCCTATAGGAGAAAACACAGTGAAACCTAAAAATGAAAACGGTTACTGCAAAAGAACGGTTTAGAAGAACGAAATTTGGTAAGCCAAGTGGTTTTGATGTACTTATCATTACCTGAAAGAATCACCAAGATTTGGTGAAAAAATGTTGGCTGAGATTTCAGGCAACTCGTAGTTTTTTGGAAGCTTGGTAACCCCTTTCCATGAAAGTGATTTTCGCCAGTCTCTGCATAGGGCTACATCAACAGCAAACAAAGCATAGAGATAGAACTTGAAACTGCTTTATTGTGTCAAGTTTCAAAGAGCTAGCACAAACCGTGTTTGATTTAGAGTTCCAAATACATGTATCCCTATAGGAGAAAACAGAGTGAAACCTAAAAATGAAAATGGTTACTGCAAAAGAACGGTTTAACCTAGAAGAACGAAATTTGGTGAGCCAAGTGGTTTTGGTGTACTGATCATTACCTGAAAGAATCATCAAGATTGGGTGAAAAAATGTTGGCTGAGATTTCAGGCAACTCGTAGTTTTTAGGAAGCTTGGCAGCACCTTTCCATTAAAGTGATTTTCGCCAGTCTTTGCTTAGGGCTACATCAACAGCAAACAAAGCATAGAGATAGAACTTGAAACTGCTTTATTGTGTCAAGTTTCACAGAGCTACCACAAACTGTGTTCGATTTAGAGTTCCAAATACATCTATCCCTATAGGAGACAACAGAGTGAAACCTAAAAATGAAAACGGTTAGTGCAAAGGAACGGTTTAACCTAGAAGAACGAAATTTGGTGAGCAAAGTGGTTTTGGTGTACTGATCATTACCTGACAGAATCATCAAGATTGGGTGAAAAAATGTTGGCTGAGATTTCAGGCAACTCGTAGTTTTTTAGAAGCTTGGCATCCACTTTTTATGAAAGTGATTTTCGCCACTCTCTGCTTAGGGCTACATCAACAGCAAACAAAGCATAGAGATAGAACTTGAAACTGCTTTATTGTGTCAATTTTCAAAGAGCTAGCACAAACCGTGTTTGATTTAGAGTTCCAAATACATGTATCCCTACAGGAGAAAACAGAGTGAAACCTAAAAATCAATATGGTTACTGAAAACGAACGGTTTAACCTAGAAGAACGAAATTTGGTGAGCCAAGTGGTTTTGGTGTACTGATCATTACATGAAAGAATCATCAAGATTGGGTGAAAAAATGTTGGCTGAGATTTCAGGCAACTCGTAGTTTTTTGGAAGATTGGCAACCCCTTTCCATGAAAGTGATTTTGGCCAGTCTCTGCTTAGGGCTACATCAACAGGAAACAAAGCATAGAGATAGAACTTGAAACTGCTTTATTGTGTCAAGTTTCAAAGAGCTAGCACAAACCGTGTTTGATTTAGAGTTCCAAATACATGTAACCCTAAAGGAGAAAACAGAGTGAAACCTAAAAATGTAAACGGTTACTGCAAACGAACTGTTTAACCTAGAAGAACGAAATTTGGTGAGCCAAGTGGTTTGGGTGTACCTATCATTACCGGAAAGAATCATCAAGATTGGGTGAAAAAAGGTTTGCTGAGATTTCAGGCAACTCGTAGTTTTTTGGAGGCCTGGCAACCCCTTTCCATGAAAGTGATTTTCGCCAGTCTCTGCTTAGGGCTACATCAACAGCAAACAAACCATAGAGATAGAACTTGAAACTGCTTTATTGTGTCAAGTTTCAAAGAGCTAGCAAAAACCGTGTTTGATTTAGGGTTCCAAATACATGTATCCCTATAGGAGAAAACATTGAAACCTAAAAATGAAAATGGTTACTGCAAACGAACGGTTTAACCTAGAAGAACGAAATTTGGTTAGCCAAGTGGTTTTTGTGTACTCATCATTACCTGAAAGAATCATCAAGATTGGGTGAAAAAATGTTTGCTGAGATTTCAGGCAACTCATAGTTTTTTGGAAGCTTGGCAACCCCTTTCCATGAAAGTGATTTTCGACAGTCTCTGCTTAGGGCTACATCAACAGCAAACAAACCATAGAGATAGAACTTGAAACTGCTTTATTGTGTCAAGTTTCAAAGAGCTAGCACAAACCGTGTTTCCTTTAGAGTTTCAAATACATGTATCCCTATAGGAGAAAACAGAGTGAAACCTAAAAATGAAAACAGTTACTGCCAACGAACGGCTTAACCTAGAAGAACGAAATTTGGTGAGCCAAGTGGTTTTGGTGTACTGATCATTACCTGAAAGAATCATCAAGATTGGGTGAAAAAATGTTGGCTGAGATTTCAGGCAACTCGTAGTTTTTTGGAAGCTTGGCAACCCCTTTCTATGAAAGTGATTTTCGCCAGTCTCTGCTTAGGGCTACATCAACAGCAAACAAACCATAGAGATAGAACTTGAAACTGCTTTATTGTGTCAAGTTTCAAAGAGCTAGCACAAACCGTGTTTGATTTAGAGTTCCAAATACATGTATCCCTATAGGAGAAAACAGAGTGAAACCTAAAAATGAAAACGGTTACTGCAAAAGAACGGGTTAACCTAGAAGAACGAAATTTTTTGAGCCAAGTGGTTTTGGTGTACTGATCATTACCTGAAAGAATCATCAAGATTGGGTGAAAAAATATTGGCTGAGATTTCAGGAAACTCGCGGTTGTTTGGAAGCTTGGCAACCCCTTTCCATGAAAGTGATTTTCGCCACTCTCTGCTTAGGGCTATATCAACAGCAAACAAAGCATAGAGATAGAACTTGAAACTGCTTTATTGTGTCAAGTTTCAAAGAGCTACCACAAACCGTGTTCGATTTGAAGTTCCAAATACATGTATCCCTATAGGAGAAAACAGAGTGAAACATAAAAATGAAAACGGTTATTGCAAAAGAAAAGGTTAACCTAGAAGAACGAAATTTGGTGAGCCAAGTGGTTTTGGTGTACTGATCATTACCTGAAAGAATCATCACGATTGGGTGAAAAAATGTTTGCTGAGATTTCAGGCAACTCGTAGTTTTTTAAAAGCTTGGCAACCCCTTTCCATGAAAGTGATTTTCGCCACTCTCTGCTTAGGGCTACATCAACAGCAAACAAACCATAGAGATAGAACTTGAAACTGCTTTATTGTGTCAAGTTTCAAAGAGCTACCACAAACCGTGTTCGATTAGAAGTTCCAAATACATGTATCCCTATAGGAGAAAACAGAGTGAAACCTAAAAATGAAAACGGTTACTGCCAACGAACGGTTTAACCTAGAAGAACGAAATTTGGTGAGAAAAGTGGTTTTGGTGTACTGATTATTACCTGAAAGTATCATAAAGATTGGGTGAAAAAATGTTGGCTGAGATTATTTCAGGCAACTCGTAGTTTTTTGGAAGCTTGGCAACCCCTTTCCATGAAAGTGATTTTCGCCAGTCTCTGCTTAGGGCTACATCAACAGCAAACAAACCATAGAGATAGAACTTGAAACTGCTTTATTGTGTCAAGTTTCAAACAGCTAGCACAAACCGTGTTTGATTTAGAGTTCCAAATACATGTATGCCTATAGGAGAAAACAGAGTGAAACCTAAAAATGAAAACGGTTATGCAAAAGAACGGTTTAAACTAGAAGAACGAAATTTGGTGAGCCAAGTGTTTTTGGTGTACTGATCATTACCTGAAAGAATCATCAAGATTGTGTGAAAAAATGTTGGCTGAGATTTCAGGCAACTCGTAGTTTATTGGAAGATAGGCAACCCCTTTCCATGAAAGTGATTTTCGCCAGTCTCTGCCTAGGGCTCCATCAACAGCAAACGAACCATAGAGACAGAACTGGAAACTGCTTTATTTTGTCATTTTCAAAGAGCTGGCACAAACCGTGTTTGATTTAGAGTTCCAAATACATGTAGCCCTATAGAAGAAAATAGAGTGAAACCTAAAAATGAAAACGGTTACTGCTAACGAACGGTTTAACCTAGAAGAACGAAAATTTGGTGAGCCTCGTGGTTTTGGTGTACTGATCATTACCTGAAAGAATCATCAAGATTGGGTGAAAAAAATGTTTGCTGAGATTTCAGGCAACTCTTAGTTTTTTGGAAGCTAGGCAACCCCTTTCCATGAAAGTGATTTTCGCCAGTCTCTGCTTAGGGCTCCATCAACAGCAAACGAACCATAGAGATAGAACTTGAAACTGCTTTATTTTGTCATTTTCAAAGAGCTAGCACAAACCGTGTTTGATTTAGAGTTCCAAATACATGTATCCTTATAGGAGAAAACAGAGTGAAACCTAAAAATGAAAATGGTTACTGCCAACGAACGGTTTAACCTAGAAGAACAAAATTTAGTGAGCCAAGTGGTTTTGGTGTACTGATCATTACCTGAAAGAATCATCTTGATTGGGTGAAAAAATGTTGGCTGAGATTTCAGGGAACTCGTAGTTTTTTGGAAGCTTGGCAACCCCTTTCAATGAAAGTGATTTTGCCAGTCTCTGCTTAGGGCTACATAAACAGCAAACAACCATAGAGATAGAACTTGAAACTGATTTATTGTGTCACGTTTCAAAGAGCTAGCACAAACCGTTTTTGATTTAGAGTTCCAAATACATGTATCCCTATAGGAGAAAACACAGTGAAACCTAAAAATGAAAACGGTTACTGCAAAAGAACGGTTTAACCTAGAAGAACGAAATTTGGTGAGCCAAGTTGTTTTTGTGTACTGATCATTACCTGAAAGAATCATCAAGATTGGGTGAAAAAATGTTGGCTGAGATTTCAGGAAACTCGCAGTTTTTTGGAAGCTTGGCAACCCCTTTCCATGAAAGTGATTTTCGCCACTCTCTCCTTAGGGCTACATCAACAGCAAACAAACCATAGACATAGAACTTGAAACTGCTTTATTGTGTCAAGTTTCAAAGAGCTACCACAAACCGTGTTTGATTTAGAGTTCCAAATACATGTATCCCTATAGGAGAAAACACAGTGAAACCTAAAAATGAAAACGGTTACTGCCAACGAACGGTTTAACCTAGAAGAACGAAATTTGGTGAGCCAAGTGGTTTTGGTGTACTGATCATTACCTGAAAGAATCATCAAGATTGGGTGAAAAAATGTTGGCTGAGATTTCAGGCAACTCATAGTTTTTTGGAAGCTAGGCAACCCCTTTCCATGAAAGTGATTTTCGCCAGTCTCTGCTTAGGGCTACATCAACAGCAAACAAAGCATAGAGATAGAACTTGAAACTGCTTTATTGTGTCAAGTTTCAAAGAGCTAGCACAAACGGTGTTTGATTTAGAGTTCCAAATACATGTATCTCTATAGGAGAAAACAGAGTGAATCCTAAAAATGAAAACGGTTACTGCAAACGAACGGTTTAAACGAGAAGAACGAAATGTGGTGAGCCAAGTGGTTTTGGTGTACTGATCATTACCTGAAAGAATCATCAAGATTGGGTGAAAAAATGTTGGCTGAGATTTCAGGCAACTCGTAGGTTTTTAGAAGCTTGGCAACCCCTTTCCACGAAAGTGATTTTCGCCAGTCTCTGCTTACGGCTACATCAACAGCAAACAAACCATAGAGATATAACTTGAAACTGCTTTATTGTGTCAAGTTTCAAAGAGCTAGCACTAACCGTGTTTGATTTAGAGTTCCAAATACATGTATCCCTATAGGAGAAAACAGAGTGAAACCTAAAAATGAAAACGGTTACTGCCAACGAACGGTTTAACCTAGAAGAACGAAATTTGGTGATCCAAGTGGTTTTGGTGTATTGATCATTACCTCAAAGAATCATCATGATTGGGTGAAAAAATGTTGGCTGAGATTTCAGGAAACTCGCAGTTTTTTGGAAGCTTGGCAACCCCTTTCCATGAAAGTGATTTTCGCCACTCTCTGCTTAGGGCTACATCAACAGCAAACAAACCATAGAGATAGAACTTGACCCTGCTTTATTGTGTCAAGTTTCAAAGAGCTAGCAAAAACCGTGTTTGATTTAGAGTTCCAAATACATGTATCTCTATAGGAGAAAACAGAGTGAATCCTAAAAATTAAAACTGTTACTGCAAACGAACGGTTTAAACTAGAAGAACGAAATGTGGTGAGCCAAGTTGTTTTGGTGTACTGATCATTACCTGAAAGAATCATCAACATTGGGTGAAAAAATGTTGGCTGAGATTTCAGGCAACTCGTAGTTTTTTGGAAGCTTGGCAACCCCTTTCCATGAAAGTGATTTTCGCCACTCTCTCCTTAGGGCTACATCAACAGCAAACAAACCATAGAGATAGAACTTGAAACTGCTTTATTGTGTCAAGTTTCAAAGAGCTACCACAAACCGTGTTTGATTTAGAGTTCCAAATACATGTATCCCTATAGAAGAAAACAGAGTGAAACCTAAAAATGAAAACGGTTACTGCCAACGAACGGTTTAACCTAGAAGAACGAAATTTGGTGAGCCAAGTGGTTTTGGTGTACTGATCATTATCTGAAAGAATCATCAAGATTGGGTGAAAAAATGTTGGCTGAGATTTCAGGCAACTCATAGTTTTTTGGAAGCTAGGCAACCCCTTTCCATGAAAGTGATTTTCGCCAGTCTATGCTTAGGGCTACATCAACAGCAAACAAAGCATAGAGATAGAACTTGAAACTGCTTTATTGTGTCAAGTTTCAAAGAGCTAGCACAAACGGTGTTTGATTTAGAGTTTCAAATACATGTATCTCTATAGGAGAAAACAGAGTGAATGCTAAAAATTAAAACGGTTACTGCAAACGAACGGTTTAAACGAGAAGAACGAAATGTGGTGAGCCAAGTGGTTTTGGTGTACTGATCATTACCTGAAAGAATCATCAAGATTGGGTGAAAAAATGTTGGCTGAGATTTCAGGCAACTCGTAGGTTTTTGGAAGCTTGGCAACCCCTTTCCATGAAAGTGATTTTCGCCAGTCTCTGCTTAGGGCTACATCAACAGCAAACAAACCATAGAGATATAACTTGAAACTGCTTTATTGTGTCAAGTTTCAAAGAGCTAGCACAAACCGTGTTTGATTTAGAGTTCCAAATACATGTATCCCTATAGGAGAAAACAGAGTGAAACCTAAAAATGTAAACGGTTACTGCCAACGAACGGTTTAACCTAGAAGAACGAAATTTGGTGATCCAAGTGGTTTTGGTGTATTGATCATTACCTGAAAGAATCATCATGATTGGGTGAAAAAATGTTGGCTGAGATTTCAGGAAACTCGCAGTTTTTTGGAAGCTTGGCAACCCCTTTCCATGAAAGTGATTTTCGCCAGTCTCTGCTTAGGGCTACATCAACAGCAAACAAAGCATAGAGATAGAACTTGAAACTGCTTTATTGTGTCAAATTTCAAAGAGCTAGCACAAACGGTGTTTGATTTAGAGTTCCAAATACATGTATCTCTATAGGAGAAAACAGAGTGAATGCTAAAAATTAAAACGGTTACTGCAAACGAACGGTTTAAACGAGAAGAACAAAATGTGGTGAGCCAAGTGGTTTTGGTGTACTGATCATTACCTGAAAGAATCATCAAGATTGGGTGAAAAAATGTTGGCTGAGATTTCAGGTAACTCGTAGGTTTTTGGAAGCTTGGCAACCCCTTTCCATGAAAGTGATTTTCGCCAGTCTCTGCTTAGGGCTACATCAACAGCAAACGAACCATAGAGATAGAACTTGAAACTGCTTTATTTTGTCATTTTCAAAGAGCTAGCACAAACCGTGTTTGATTTAGAGTTCCAAATACATGTATCCCTATGGGAGAAAACAGAGTGAAACCTAAAAATGAAAATGGTTACTGCCAACGAACGGTTTAACCTAGAAGAACGAAATTTAGTGACCCAAGTGGTTTTGGTGTACTGATCATTACCTGAAAGAATCATCAAGATTGGGTGAAAAAATGTTTGCTGAGATTTCAGGCAACTCGTAGTTTTTTGGAAGCTTGGCAGCCCCTATACATGAAAGTGATTTTCGCCACTCTCTGCTTAGGGCTACATCAACAGCAAACAAACCATAGTGATAGAACTTGACACTGCTTTATTTTGTCAAGTTTCAAAGAGCTAGCACAAACCGTGTTTTATTTAGAGTTCCAAATACATGTATCTCTATAGGAGAAAACAGAGTGAATCCTAAAAATTAAAACGGTTACTGCAAACGAACGGTTTAAACTAGAAGAACGAAATGTGGTGAGCCAAGTGGTTTTGGTGTACTGATCATTACCTGAAAGAATCATCAAGATTGGGTGAAAAAATGTTTGCTGAGATTTCAGGCAACTCGTAGTTTTTTGGAAGCTTGGCAACCCCTATACATTAAAGTGATTTTCGCCACTCTCTGCTTAGGGCTACATCAACAGCAAACAAACCATAGAGATAGAACATGACACTGCTTTATTGTGTCAAGTTTCAAAGAGCTAGCACAAATCGTGTTTGATTTAGAGTTCCAAATACATGTATCTCTATAGGAGAAAACAGAGTGAAACCTAAAAATGAAAACGGTTACTGAAAACGAACGGTTTAAACTAGAAGAACGAAATTTGGTGAGCCAAGTGGTTTTGGTGTACTGATCATTACCTGAAAGAATCATCAAGATTGGGTGAAAAAATGTTGGCTGAGATTTCAGGCAACTCGTAGTTTTTTGGAAGCTTGGCAACCCCTTTCAATGAAAGTGATTTTCGCCAGTCTCTGCTTAGGGCTACATCAACAGCAAACAACCATAGAGATAGAACTTGAAACTGCTTTATTGTGTCAAGTTTCAAAGAGCTAGCACAAACCGTGTTTGATTTAGAGTTGCAAATACATGTATCCCTATAGGAGAAAACAGAGTGAAACCTAAAAATGAAAACGGTTATTGCCAACGAACGGTTTAACCTAGAAGAACGAAATTTGGTGAGCCAAGTGGTTTTGGTGTACTGATCATTACCTGAAGGAATCATCAAGATTGGGTGAAAAAATGTTGGCTGAGATTTCAGGAAACTCGCAGTTTTTTGGCGGCTTGGCAACCCCTTTCCATGAAAGTGATTTTCGCCAGTCTCTGCTTAGGGCTACATCAACAGCAAACAAAGCATAGAGATAGAACTTGAAACTGCTTTATTGTGTCAAGTTTCAAAGAGCTAGCACAAACCGTGTTGTATTTAGAGTTCCAAATACATGTATCCCTATAGGAGAAAACAAAGTGAAACCTAAAAATGAAAACGGTTACTGCAAACGAACGGTTTAACCTAGAAGAACGAAATTTGGTGAGCCATGTGATTTTGGTGTACTGATCATTACCTGACAGAATCATCAAGATTGGGTGAAAAAATGTTGGCTGAGATTTCAGGCAACTCGTAGTTTTTTTGAAGCTTGGCAACCCCTTTCCATGAAAGTGATTTTCGCCACTCTCTCCTTAGGGCTACATCAACAGCAAACAAACCATAGAGATAGAACTTGAAACTGCTTTATTGTGTCAAGTTTCAAAGAGCTACCACAAACCGTGTTCGATATGAAGTTCCAAATACATGTATCACTATAGGAGAAAACAGAGTGAAACCTAAAAATGAAAACGGTTACTGCCAATGAACGGTTTAACCTAGAAGAACGAAATTTGGTGAGCCAAGTGGTTTTGGTGTACTGATCATTACCTGAAGGAATCATCAAGATTGGGTGAAAAAATGATGGCTGAGATTTCAGGAAACTCGCAGTTTTTTGGAAGCTTGGCAACCCCTTTCCATGAAAGTGATTTTCGCCAGTCTCTGCTTTGGGCTACATCAACAGCAAACAAACCATAGAGATAGAACTTGAATCTGCTTTATTGTGTCAAGTTTCAAAGAGCTACCACAAACTGTGTTCGATTTAGAGTTCCAAATACATCTATCCCTATAGGAGAAAACAGAGTGAAACCTAAAAATGAAAGCGGTTAATTCGAACGAACGGTTTAACCTAGAAGAACGAAAATTGGTGAGCCAAGTGGTTTTGGTGTATTGATCATTACCTGAAAGAATCATCATGATTGGGTGAAAAAATGTTGGCTGAGATTTCAGGAAACTCGCAGTTTTTTGGAAGCTTGGCAACCCCTTTCCATGAAAGTGATTTTCGCCAGTCTCTGCTTAGGGCTACATCAACAGCAAACAAAGCATAGAGATAGAACTTGAAACTGCTTTATTGTGTCAAATTTCAAAGAGCTAGCACAAACGGTGTTTGATTTAGAGTTCCAAATACATGTATCTCTATAGGAGAAAACAGAGTGAATCCTAAAAATTAAAACGGTTACTGCAAACGAACGGTTTAAACGAGAAGAACGAAATGTGGTGAGCCCAAGTGGTTTTGGTGTACTGATCATTACCTGAAAGAATCATCAATATTGGGTGAAAAAATGTTGGCTGAGATTTCAGGTAACTCGTAGGTTTTTGGAAGCTTGGCAACCCCTTTCCATGAAAGTGATTTTCGCCAGTCTCTGCTTAGGGCTACATCAACAGCAAACGAACCATAGAGATAGAACTTGAAACTGCTTTATTTTGTCATTTTCAAAGAGCTAGCACAAACCGTGTTTGATTTAGAGTTCCAAATACATGTATCCCTATGGGAGAAAACAGAGTGAAACCTAAAAAATGAAAATGGTTACTGCCAACGAACGGTTTAACCTAGAAGAACGAAATTTAGTGACCCAAGTGGTTTTGGTGTACTGATCATTACCTGAAAGAATCATCAAGATTGGGTGAAAAAATGTTTGCTGAGATTTCAGGCAACTCGTAGTTTTTTGGAAGCTTGGCAGCCCCTATACATGAAAGTGATTTTCGCCACTCTCTGCTTAGGGCTACATCAACAGCAAACAAACCATAGTGATAGAACTTGACACTGCTTTATTTTGTCAAGTTTCAAAGAGCTAGCACAAACCGTGTTTAATTTAGAGTTCCAAATACATGTATCTCTATAGGAGAAAACAGAGTGAATCCTAAAAATTAAAACGGTTACTGCAAACGAACGGTTTAAACTAGAAGAACGAAATGTGGTGAGCCAAGTGGTTTTGGTGTACTGATCATTACCTGAAAGAATCATCAAGATTGGGTGAAAAAATGATGGCTGAGATTTCAGGAAACTCGCAGTTTTTTGGAAGCTTGGCAACCCCTTTCCATGAAAGTGATTTTCGCCAGTCTCTGCTTAGGGCTACAGCAACAGCAAACAAACCATAGAGATAGAACTTGAATCTGCTTTATTGTGTCAAGTTTCAAAGAGCTACCACAAACTGTGTTAGATTTAGAGTTCCAAATACATCTATCCCTATAGGAGAAAACAGAGTGAAACCTAAAAATGAAAGCGGTTATTTCGAACGAACGGTTTAACCTAGAAGAACGAAAATTGGTGAGCCAAGTGGTTTTGGTGTACTGATCATTACCTGAAAGAATCATCAAGATTGGGTGAAAAGATGTTGGCTGAGATTTCAGGCAACTCGTAGTTTTTTGGAAGCTTGGCAACCCCTTTCCATGAAAGTGATTTTCGCCAGTCTCTGCTTAGGGTTACATCAACAGCAAACAAAGCATAGAGATAGAACTTGAAACTGCTTTATTGTGTCAAGTTTCAAAGAGCTAGCACAAACCGTGTTTGATTTAGAGTTCCAAATACATGTATCCCTATAAAAGAAAACAGAGTGAAACCTAAAAATGAAAATGGTTACTGCAAACGAACGGTTTAACCTAGAAGAACGAAACTTGGTGAGCCTAGTGGTTTTGGTGTACTGATCATTACCTGAAGGAATCATCAAGATTGGGTGAAAGAATGTTTGCTGAGATTTCAGGCAACTTGTAGTTTTTTGGAAGCTTGGCAACCCCTTTCCATGAAAGTAATTTTCGCCATTCTCTGCTTAGGGGTACATCAACAGCAAACAAACCATAGAGATAGAACTTGAAACTGCTTTATTGTGTCAAGTTTCAAAGAGCTAGCACGAACCGTGTTTGATTTAGAGTACCAAATACATGTATCCCTATAGGAGAAAACAGAGTGAAACCTAAAAATGAAAACGGTTACTGCAAACGAACGGTTTAACCTAGAAGAACGAAATTTGGTGAGCCATGTGATTTTGTTGTACTGATCATTACCTGACAGAATCATCAAGATTGGGTGAAAAAATGTTGGCTGAGATTTCAGGCAACTCGTAGTTTTTTTGAAGCTTGGCAACCCCTTTCAATGAAAGTGATTTTCGCCACTCTCTGCTTAGAGATACATCAACAGCAAACAACCATAAAGATAGAACTTGAGACTGCTTTATTTTGTCATTTTCAAAGAGCTAGCACAAACAGTGTTTGATTTAGAGTTCCAAATACATGTATCCCTATAGGAGAAAACAGAGTGAAACCTGAAAATGAAAATGGTTACTGCCAACGAACGGTTTAACCTAGAAGAACGAAATTTAGTGAGCCAAGTGGTTTTGGTGTACTGATCATTACCTGAAAAGAATCATCAAGATTGGGTGAAAAAATGTTTGCTGAGATTTCAGGCAACTCGTAGTTTTTTGGAAGCTTGGCAACCCCTATACATTAAAGTGATTTTCGCCACTCTCTGCTTAGGGCTACATCAACAGCAAACAAACCATAGAGATAGAACATGACACTGCTTTATTGTGTCAAGTTTCAAAGAGCTAGCACAAATCGTGTTTGATTTAGAGTTCCAAATACATGTATCTCTATAGGAGAAAACAGAGTGAAACCTAAAAATGAAAACGGTTACTGAAACCGAACGGTTTAAACTAGAAGAACGAAATTTGGTGAGCCAAGTGGTTTTGGTGTACTGATCATTACCTGAAAGAATCATCAAGATTGGGTGAAAAAATGTTGGCTGAGATTTCAGGCAACTCGTAGTTTTTTGGAAGCTTGGCAACCCCTTTCAATGAAAGTGATTTTCGCCAGTCTCTGCTTAGGGCTACATCAACAGCAAACAACCATAGAGATAGAACTTGAAACTGCTTTATTGTGTCAAGTTTCAAAGAGCTAGCACAAACCGTGTTTGATTTAGAGTTGCAAATACATGTATCCCTATAGGAGAAAACAGAGTGAAACCTAAAAATGAAAACGGTTACTGCCAACGAACGGTTTAACCTAGAAGAACGAAATTTGGTGAGCCAAGTGGTTTTGGTGTACTGATCATTACCTGAAGGAATCATCAAGATTGGGTGAAAAAATGTTGGCTGAGATTTCAGGAAACTCGCAGTTTTTTGGCGGCTTGGCAACCCCTTTCCATGAAAGTGATTTTCGCCAGTCTCTGCTTAGGGCTACATCAACAGCAAACAAAGCATAGAGATAGAACTTGAAACTGCTTTATTGTGTCAAGTTTCAAAGAGCTAGCACAAACCGTGTTTGATTTAGAGTTCCAAATACATGTATCCCTATAGGAGAAAACAAAGTGAAACCTAAAAATGAAAACGGTTACTGCAAACGAACGGTTTAACCTAGAAGAACGAATTTGGTGAGCCATGTGATTTTGGTGTACTGATCATTACCTGACAGAATCATCAAGATTGGGGTGAAAAAATGTTGGCTGAGATTTCAGGCAACTCGTAGTTTTTTTGAAGCTTGGCAACCCCTTTCCATGAAAGTGATTTTCGCCACTCTCTCCTTAGGGCTACATCAACAGCAAACAAACCATAGAGATAGAACTTGAAACTGCTTTATTGTGTCAAGTTTCAAAGAGCTACCACAAACCGTGTTCGATATGAAGTTCCAAATACATGTATCACTATAGGAGAAAACAGAGTGAAACCTAAAAATGAAAACGGTTACTGCCAATGAACGGTTTAACCTAGAAGAACGAAATTTGGTGAGCCAAGTGGTTTTGGTGTACTGATCATTACCTGAAGGAATCATCAAGATTGGGTGAAAAAATGATGACTGAGATTTCAGGAAACTCGCAGTTTTTTGGAAGCTTGGCAACCCCTTTCCATGAAAGTGATTTTCGCCAGTCTCTGCTTAGGGCTACATCAACAGCAAACAAACCATAGAGATAGAACTTGAATCTGCTTTATTGTGTCAAGTTTCAAAGAGCTACCACAAACTGTGTTCGATTTAGAGTTCCAAATACATCTATCCCAATAGGAGAAAACAGAGTGAAACCTAAAAATGAAAGCGGTTACTTCGAACGAACGGCTTAACCTAGAAGAACGAAAAATTGGTGAGCCAAGTGGTTTTGGTGTACTGATCATTACCTGAAAGAATCATCAAGATTGGGTGAAAAGATGTTGGCTGAGATTTCAGGCAACTCGTAGTTTTTTGGAAGCTTGGCAACCCTTTCCATGAAAGTGATTTTCGCCAGTCTCTGCTTAGGGTTACATCAACAGCAAACAAAGCATAGAGATAGAACTTGAAACTGCTTTATTGTGTCAAGTTTCAAAGAGCTAGCACAAACTGAGTTTGATTTAGAGTTCAAAATACATGTATCCCTATAGGAGAAAACAGAGTGAAACCTAAAAATGAAAACGGTTACTGCAAACGAATGGTTTAACCTAGAAGAACGAAACTTGGTGAACCTACTGGTTTTGGTGTACTGATCATAACCTGAAACAATCATGAAGATTGGGTCAAAGAATGTTTGCTGATTTTTCAGGCAACTTGTAGTTTTTTGGAAGCTTGGCAACCCCTTTCCATTAAAATGATTTTCGCCATTCTCTGCTTAGGGGTACATCAACAGCAAACAAACCATAGAGATAGAACTTGAAACTGCTTTATTGTGTCAAGTTTCAAAGAGCTAGCACGAACCGTGTTTGATTTAGAGTACCAAATACATGTATCCCTATAGGAGAAAACAAAGTGAAACCTAAAAATGAAAACGGTTACTGCAAACGAACGGTTTAACATAGAAGAACGAAATTTGGTGAGCCATGTGATTTTGGTGTACTGATCATTACCTGACAGAATCATCAAGATTGGGTGAAAAAATGTTGGCTGAGATTTCAGGCAACTCGTAGTTTTTTGGATGCTTGGCAACCCCTTTCCATGAAAGTGATTTTCGTCAGTCTCTGCTTAGGGCTACATCAACAGCAAACAAACCATAGAGATAGAACTTGAAACTGCTTTATTGTGTCAAGATTCAAAGAGCTAGCACAAACCGTGTTTGATTTAGAGTTCCAAATACATGTATCCCTATAGAAGAAAACAGAGTGAAACCTAAAAATGAAAATGGTTACTGCAAACGAACGGTTTAACCTAGAAGAACAAAACTTGGTGAGCCTAGTGGTTTTGGTGTACTGATCATTACCTGAAAGAATCATCAAGATTGGGTGAAAGAATGTTTGCTGAGATTTCAGGCAACTTGTAGTTTTTTGGAAGCTTGGCAACCCCTTTCCATGAAAGTAATTTTCGCCATTCACTGCTTAGGGGTACATCAACAGCAAACAAACCATATAGATAGAACTTGAAACTATTTTATTGTGTCAAGTTTCAAAGAGCTAGCACGAACCGTGTTTGATTTAGAGTACCAAATACATGTATCCCTATAGGAGAAAACAGAGTGAAACCTAAAAATGAAAACGGTTACTGCAAACGAACGGTTTAACCTAGAAGAACGAAATTTGGTGAGCCATGTGATTTTGGTGTACTGATCATTACCTGACAGAATCATCAAGATTGGGTGAAAAAATGTTGGCTGAGATTTCAGGCAACTCGTAGTTTTTTTGAAGCTTGGCAACCCCTTTCAATGAAAGTGATTTTTGCCACTCTCTGCTTAGGGCTACATCAACAGCAAACAACCATAAAGATAGAACTTGAGACTGCTTTATTTTGTCATTTTCAAAGAGCTAGCACAAACCGTGTTTGATTTAGAGTTCCAAATACATGTATCCCTATAGGAGAAAACAGAGTGAAACCTAAAAATGAAAATGGTTACTGCCAACGAACGGTTTTACCTAGAAGAACGAAATTTAGTGAGCCAAGTGGATTTGGTGTACTGATCATTACCTGAAAGTATCATCAAGATTGGGTGAAAAAATGTTTGCTGAGATTTCAGGCAACTCGTAGTTTTTTGGAAGCTTGGCAACCCCTATACATGAAAGTGATTTTCGCCACTCTCTGCTTAGGGCTACATCAACAGCAAACAAACCATAGAGATAGAACTTCAAACTGCTTTATTGTGTCAAGTTTCAAAGAGCTAGCACAAACCGTGTTTGATTTAGAGTTCCAAATACATGTATCCCTATAGAAGAAAACAGAGTGAAACCTAAAAATGAAAATGGTTACTGCAAACGAACGGTTTAACCTAGAAGAACGAAACTTGGTGAGCCTAGTGGTTTTGGTGTACTGATAATTACCTGAAAGAATCATCAAGATTAGGTGAAAGAATGTTTGCTGAGATTTCAGGCAACTTGTAGTTTTTTGGAAGCTTGGCAACCCCTTTCCATGAAAGTAATTTTCGCCATTCTCTGCTTAGGGGTACATCAACAGCAAACAAACCATAGAGATAGAACTTGAAACTGCTTTATTGTGTCAAGTTTCAAAGAGCTATCACGAACCGTGTTTGATTTAGAGTACCAAATACATGTATCCCTGTAGGAGAAAACAGAGTGAAACCTAAAAATGAAAACGGTTACTGCAAACGAACGGTTTAACCTAGAAGAACGAAATTTGGTGAGCCAAGTGGTTTTGGTGTACTGATCATTACCTGACAGAATCATCAAGATTGGGTGAAAAAATATTGGCTGAGATTTCAGGAAACTCATAGTTTTTTGGAAGCTTGGCAACCCCTTTCCATGAAAGTGATTTTCACCAGTCTCTGCTTAGGGCTACATCAACAGCAAACAAACCATAGAGAAAGAACTTGAAACTGCTTTATTGTGTCAAGTTTCAAAGTGCTAGCACAAACCGTGTTTGATTTAGAGTTCCAAATACATGTATCCCTATAGGAGAAAACAGAGTGAAACCTAAAAATGAAAACGGTTAACTACAAAAGAACGTTTTAACCTAGAAGAACGAAATTTGGTGAGCCAAGTGGTTTTGTTGTACTGATCATTACCTGAAAGAATCATCAAGATTGGGTGAAAAAATGTTGGCTGAGATTTCACGCAACTGGTAGTTTTTTGGAAGCTTGGCAACCCCTTTTCATGAAAGTGATTTTCGCCACTCTCTGCTTAGGGCTATAACAACAGCAAACAAACCAAAGAGATAGAACTTGAAACTGCTTTATTGTGTCAAGATTCAAAGAGCTAGCACAAACCGTGTTTGATTTAGAGTTCCAAATACATGTATTTCTATAGGAGAAAACAGAGTGAAACCTAAAAATGAAAACGGTTACTACAAACGAACAGTTTAACCTAGAAGACAGAATTTGGTGAGCCATGTGATTTTGGTGTACTGATCATTACCTGACAGAATCATCAAGATTGGGTCAAAAAATGTTGGCTGAGATTTCAGGCAACTCGTAGTTTTTTGGAAGCTTGGCAACCCCTTTTCATGAAAGTGATTTTCGCCACTCTCTGCTTAGGGCTACAATAACAGCAAACAAACCATAGAGATAGAACTTGAAACTGCTTTATTGTGTCAAGATTCAAAGAGCTAGCACAAACCGTGTTTGATTTAGAGTTCCAAATACATGTATTTCTATAGGAGAAAACAGAGTGAAACCTAAAAATGAAAACGGTTACTACAAACGAACAGTTTAACCTAGAAGACAGAATTTGGTGAGCCAAGTGGTTTTCGTGTACTGATCATTTCCTGAAAGAATCATCAAGATTGGGTGAAAAAATGTTGGCTGAGATTTCAGGCAACTCGTAGTTTTTTGAAAGCTAGGCAACCCCTTTCCATGAAAGTGATTTTCGCCACTCTCTGCTTAGGGCTACATCAAAAGCAAACAAACCATAGAGATAGAACTTGAAACTGCTTTATTGTGTCAAGTTTCAAAGAGCTACCACAAACCGTGTTCGATTTGAAGTTCCAAATACATGTATCCCTATAGGAGAAAACAGAGTGAAACCTAAAAATGAAAACGGTTACTGCCAACGAACGGTTTAACCTAGAAGAAGGAAATTTGGTGAGCCAAGTGGTTTTGGTGTACTGATCATTACCTGAAAGAAACATCATGATTGGGTGAAAAAATGTTGGCTGAGATTTCAGGCAACTCTTAGTTTTTTGGAAGCTTGGCAACCCGTTTCCATGAAAGTGATTTTCGCCACTCTCGGCTTAAGGCTACATCAACAGAAAACAAACCATAGAGATAGAACTTGAAACTGCTTTATTGTGTCAAGTTTCAAAGAGCTACCACAAACCGTGTTTGATTTAGACTTGCAAATACATGTATCCCTATAGGAGAAAACAGAGTGAAACCTAAAAATGAAAACGGTTACTGCCAACGAACGGTTTAACCTAGAAGAACGAAGTTTGGTGAGCCAAGTGGTTTTGGTGTACTGATCATTACCTGACAGAATCATCAAGATTGGGTGAAAAAATGTTGGCTGAGATTTCAGGCAACTCGTAGTTTTTTTGAAGCTTGGCAACCCCTTTCCATGAAAGTGATTTTCGCCACTCTCTCCTTAGGGCTACATCAACAGCAAACAAACCATAGAGATAGAACTTGAGACTGCTTATTGTGTCAAGTTTCAAAGAGCTACCACAAACCGTGTTCGATTTGAAGTTCCAAATACATGTATCCCTAAAGGAGAAAACAGAGTGAAACCTAAAAATGAAAACGGTTTACTGCCAACGAACGGTTTAACCTAGAAAAACAAAATTTGGTGAGCCAAGTGGTTTTGGTGTACTGATCATTACCTGAAATAATCATCAAGATTGGGTGATAAAATGTTGGCTGAGATTTCAGGCAACTTGTAGTTTTTTGGAAGCTTGGCAACCCCTTTCCATGAAAGTGACCTTCGTCAGTCTCTGCTTAGGGCTACATCAACAGCAAACAAACCATAGAGATAGAACTTGAAACTGCTTTATTGTGTTCAAGTTTCAAAGAGCTAGAACAAACCGTGTTTGATTTAGAGTTCCAAATACATGTATCCCTATAAGAGAAAACCGAGTGAAACCTAAAAATGAAAACGGTTACTGCAAAAGAACGGTTTAACCTAGAAGAACAAAATTTGGTGAGCCAAGTGGTTTTGGTGTACTGATCATTACCTGAAAGAATCATCAAGATTGGGTGAAAAAATGTTGACTGAGATTTCACGCACCTGGTAGTTTTTTTGGAAGCTTGGCAACCCGTTTTCATGAAAGTGATTTTCGCCACTCTCTGCTTAGGGCTAAACAACAGCAAACAAACCAAAGAGATAGAACTTGAACCTGCTTTATTGTGTCAAGTTTCAAAGAGCTAGCACAAACCGTGTTTGATTTAGAGTTCCAAATACATGTATCCCTATAGGAGAAAACAGAGTGAAACCTAAAAATGAAAACGGTTACTGCAAACGAACAGTTTAACCTAGAAGAACAAAATTTGGTGAGCCATGTGATTTTGGTGTACTGATCATTACCTGACAGAATCATCAAGATTGGGTGAAAAAATGTTGGCTGAGATTTCAGGCAACTCGTAGTTTTTTTGAAGCTTGGCAACCCCTTTCCATGAAAGTGATTTTCACCACTCTCTCCTTAGGGCTACATCAACAGCAAACAAACCATAGAGATAGAACTTGAAACTGCTTATTGTGTCAAGTTTCAAAGAGCTACCACAAACCGTGTTCGTTTTGAAGTTCCAAATACATGTATCCCTATAGGAGAAAACAGAGTGAAACCTAAAAATGAAAACGGTTACTGCCAACGAACGGTTTAACCTAGAAGAACGAAATTTGGTGATCCAAGTGGTTTTGGTGTACTGATCATTACCTGAAAGAATCATCAAGATTGGGTGAAAAAATGTTGGCTGAGATTTCAGGCAACTCGTAGTTTTTTGGAAGCTTGGCAACCCCTTTCCATGAAAGTGATTTTTGCCAGTCTCTGCTTAGGGCTACATCAACAGCAAACAACCATAGAGATAGAACTTGAAACTGATTTATTGTGTCAAGTTTCAAAGAGCTAGCACAAACCGTTTTTGATTTAGAGTTCCAAATACATGTATCCCTATAGGAGAAAACACACTGAAACCTAAAAATGAAAACGGTTACTGCAAAAGAACGGTTTAACCTAGAAGAACGAAATTTGGTGAGCCAAGTGGTTTTGGTGTACTGATCATTACCTGAAAAAATCACCAAGATTGGGTGAAAAAATGTTGGCTGAGATTTCAGGCAAATCGTAGTTTTTTGGAAGCTTAGCAACCCCTTTCCATGAAAGTGATTTTCGCCAGTCTCTGCTTAGGGGCTACATCAACAGCAAACAAACCATAGAGATAGAACTTGAAACTGCTTTATTGTGTCAAGTTACAAAGAGCTAGCACAAACCGTGTTTGATTTAGACTTGCAAATACATGTATCCCTATAGGAGAAAACAGAGTGAAACCTAAAAATGAAAACGGTTACTGCCAACGAACGGTTTAACCTAGAAGAACGAAATTTGGTGAGCCAAGTGGTTTTGGTGCACTGATCATTACCTGAAGGAATCATCAAGATTGGGTGAAAAAATGTTGGCTGAGATTTCAGGAAACTCGCAGTTTTTTGGAAGCTTGGCAACCCCTTTCCATGAAAGTGATTTTCGCCAGTCTCTGCTTAGGGCTACATCAACAGCAAACAAACCATAAAGATAGAACTTGAAACTGCTTTATTGTGTCAAGTTTCAAAGAGCTAGCACAAACCGTGTTTGATTTAGAGTTCCAAATACATGTATCCCTATAGAAGAAAACAGAGTGAACCTAAAAATGAAAATGGTTACTGCAAACGAACGGTTTAACCTAGAAAAACAAAACTTGGTGAGCCTAGTGGTTTTGGTGTACTGATCATTACCTGAAAGAATCATCAAGATTGGGTGAAAGAATGTTTGCTGAGATTTCAGGCAACTTGTAGTTTTTTGGAAGCTTGGCAACCCCTTTCCATGAAAGTGATTTTCGCCATTCTCTGCTTAGGGGTACATCAACAGCAAACAAACCATAGAGATAGAACTTGAAACTGCTTTAATGTGTCAAGTTTCAAAGAGCTAGCACGAACCGTGTTTGATTTAGAGTTCCAAATACATGTATCCCTATAGGAGAAAACAGAGTGAAACCTAAAAATGAAAACGGTTTCTGCAAACGAACGGTTTAACCTAGAAAAACGAAATTTGGTGAGCCATGTGATTTTGGTGTACTGATCATTACCTGACAGAATCATCAAGATTGGGTGAAAAAATGTTGGCTGAGATTTCAGGCAACTCGTAGTTTTTTGGAAGCTTGGCAACCCCTTTCCATGAAAGTGATCTTCGTCAGTCTCTGCTTAGGGCTACATCAACAGCAAACAACCATAGAGATAGAACTTGAAACTGATTTATTGTGTCAAGTTTCAAAGAGCTAGCACAAACCGTTTTTGATTTAGAGTTCCAAATACATGTATCCCTATAGGAGAAAACACACTGAAACCTAAAAATGAAAACGGTTACTGCAAAAGAACGGTTTAACCTAGAAGAACGAAATTTGGTGAGCCAAGTGGTTTTGGTGTACTGATCATTACCTGAAAAAATCACCAAGATTGGGTGAAAAAATGTTGGCTGAGATTTCAGGCAAATCGTAGTTTTTTGGAAGCTTAGCAACCCCTTTCTATGAAAGTGATTTTCGCCAGTCTCTGCTTAGGGCTACATCAACAGCAAACAAACCATAGAGATAGAACTTGAAACTGCTTTATTGTGTCAAGTTACAAAGAGCTA
>NW_027521065.1:0-134050 GCF_052094955.1 Ictidomys tridecemlineatus
AAATCAAACACGGTTTTTGCTAGCTCTTTGAAACTTGACACAATAAAGCAGTTTCAAGTTCTATCTCTATGGTTTGTTTGCAGTTGATGTAGCCCTAAGCAGAGACTGGCGAGAATGACTTTCATGGAAAGGGCCTGCCAAGCTTCCAAAATCTACGAGTTGCCTGAAATCTCAGCACACACTTTTTCACCCAATCTTGATGAAACTTTCAGGTAATGATCAGTACTCCAATCCAACTTGGATCGCCGAATTTCGTTCTTCTAGGTTAAACAGTTCGTTGGCAGTAACCGGTTTCATTTTGAGGTTTCACTCTGTTTTCTCCTATAGGGATACATGTATTTGGAACTCTAAATCAAACACGGTTTGTGCTAGCTCTTTGAAACTTGACACAATAAAGCAGTTTCAAGTTCTATCTCTATGGTTTGTTTGCTGTTGATGTAGCCCTAAGCAAAGACTGGCGAGAATCACTTTCATGGAAAGGGCCTGCAAAGCTTCCAAAAAACTACGAGTTGCCTGAAATCTCAGCACACCCTTTTTCACGCAATCTTGATGAAACTTTCAGGTAATGATCAGTACACCAATCCCACTTGGCTCGCCAAATTTCGTTCTTCTAGGTTAAACCGTTCGTTGGCAGTAACCGGTTTCATTTTGAGGTTTCACTCTGTTTTCTCCTATAGGGATACATGTATTTGGAACTCTAAATCAAACACGGTTTGTGCTAGCTCTTTGAAACTTGACACAATAAAGCAGTTTCAAGTTCTCTCTCTATGGTTTGTTTGCTGTTGATGTAGCCCTAAGCAGAGACTGGCGAGAATCACTTTCATGGAAAGGGCCTGCCAAGCTTCCAAAAAACTACGAGTTGCCTGAAATCTCAGCACACCCTTTTTCACGCAATCTTGATGAAACTTTCAGGTAATGATCAGTACACCAATCCCACTTGGCTCGCCAAATTTCGTTCTTCTAGGTTAAACCGTTCGTTGGCAGTAACCGGTTTCATTTTGAGGTTTCACTCTGTTTTCTCCTATAGGGATACATGTATTTGGAACTCTAAATCAAACACGGTTTGTGCTAGCTCTTTGAAACTTGACACAATAAAGCAGTTTCAAGTTCTATCTCTATGGTTTGTTTGTTGTTGATGTAGCCCTAAGCAGAGACTGGCGAGAATCACTTTCATGGAAAGGGCCTGCCAAGCTTCCAAAAAACTACGAGTTGCCTGAGATCTCAGCACACCCTTTTTCACGCAATCTTGATGAAACTTTCAGGTAATGATCAGTACACCAATCCCACTTGGCTCGCCAAATTTCGTTCTTCTAGGTTAAACCGTTCGTTGGCAGTAACCGGTTTCATTTTGAGGTTTCACTCTGTTTTCTCCTATAGGGATACATGTATTTGGAACTCTAAATCAAACACGGTTTGTGCTAGCTCTTTGAAACTTGACACAATAAAGCAGTTTCAAGTTCTCTCTCTATGGTTTGTTTGCTGTTGATGTAGCCCTAAGCAGAGACTGGCGAGAATCACTTTCATGGAAAGGGCCTGCCAAGCTTCCAAAAAACTACGAGTTGCCTGAAATCTCAGCACACCCTTTTTCACGCAATCTTGATGAAACTTTCAGGTAATGATCAGTACACCAATCCCACTTGGCTCGCCAAATTTCGTTCTTCTAGGTTAAACCGTTCGTTGGCAGTAACCGGTTTCATTTTGAGGTTTCACTCTGTTTTCTCCTATAGGGATACATGTATTTGGAACTCTAAATCAAACACGGTTTGTGCTAGCTCTTTGAAACTTGACACAATAAAGCAGTTTCAAGTTCTATCTCTATGGTTTGTTTGTTGTTGATGTAGCCCTAAGCAGAGACTGGCGAGAATCACTTTCATGGAAAGGGCCTGCCAAGCTTCCAAAAAACTACGAGTTGCCTGAAATCTCAGCACACCCTTTTTCACCCAATCTTGATGAAACTTTCAGGTAATGATCAGTACTCCAATCCAACTTGGATCGCCGAATTTCGTTCTTCTAGGTTAAACAGTTCGTTGGCAGTAACCGGTTTCATTTTGAGGTTTCACTCTGTTTTCTCCTATAGGGATACATGTATTTGGAACTCTAAATCAAACACGGTTTGTGCTAGCTCTTTGAAACTTGACACAATAAAGCAGTTTCAAGTTCTATCTCTATGGTTTGTTTGCTGTTGATGTAGCCCTAAGCAAAGACTGGCGAGAATCACTTTCATGGAAAGGGCCTGCAAAGCTTCCAAAAAACTACGAGTTGCCTGAAATCTCAGCACACCCTTTTTCACGCAATCTTGATGAAACTTTCAGGTAATGATCAGTACACCAATCCCACTTGGCTCGCCAAATTTCGTTCTTCTAGGTTAAACCGTTCGTTGGCAGTAACCGGTTTCATTTTGAGGTTTCACTCTGTTTTCTCCTATAGGGATACATGTATTTGGAACTCTAAATCAAACACGGTTTGTGCTAGCTCTTTGAAACTTGACACAATAAAGCAGTTTCAAGTTCTCTCTCTATGGTTTGTTTGCTGTTGATGTAGCCCTAAGCAGAGACTGGCGAGAATCACTTTCATGGAAAGGGCCTGCCAAGCTTCCAAAAAACTACGAGTTGCCTGAAATCTCAGCACACCCTTTTTCACGCAATCTTGATGAAACTTTCAGGTAATGATCAGTACACCAATCCCACTTGGCTCGCCAAATTTCGTTCTTCTAGGTTAAACCGTTCGTTGGCAGTAACCGGTTTCATTTTGAGGTTTCACTCTGTTTTCTCCTATAGGGATACATGTATTTGGAACTCTAAATCAAACACGGTTTGTGCTAGCTCTTTGAAACTTGACACAATAAAGCAGTTTCAAGTTCTATCTCTATGGTTTGTTTGTTGTTGATGTAGCCCTAAGCAGAGACTGGCGAGAATCACTTTCATGGAAAGGGCCTGCCAAGCTTCCAAAAAACTACGAGTTGCCTGAAATCTCAGCACACCCTTTTTCACCCAATCTTGATGAAACTTTCAGGTAATGATCAGTACACCAATCCCACTTGGCTCGCCAAATTTCGTTCTTCTAGGTTAAACCGTTCGTTGGCAGTAACCGGTTTCTATTTGAGGTTTCACTCTGTTTTCTCCTACAGGGATACATGTATTTGGAACTCTAAATCAAACATGGTTTGTGCTAGCTCTTTGAAACTTGACACAATAAAGCAGATTCAAGTTCTATCTCTATCGTTTGTTTGCTGTTGATGTAGCCCTAAGCAGAGACTGGCGAGAATCACTTTCATGGAAAGGGCCTGCCAAGCTTCCAAAAAACTACGAGTTTCCTGAAATCTCAGCACACCCTTTTTCACCCAATCTTAATGAAACTTTCAGGTAATGATCAGTACACCAATCCCAGTTGGCTCGCCAAATTTTGTTCTTCTAGGTTAAACCGTTCGTTGGCAGTAACCGGTTTTATTTTGAGGTTTCACTCTGTTTTCTCCTATAGGGATACATTTATTTGGAACTCTAAATCAAACACGGTTTGTGGTAGCTCTTTGAAACTTGACACAATAAAGCAGTTTCAAGTTCTATCTCTATGGTTTGTTTGCTGTTGATGTAGCCCTAAGCAGAGACTGGCGAGAATCACTTTCATGGAAAGGGCCTGCCAAGCTTCCAAAAAACTACGAGTGCCTGAAATCTCAGCACACACTTTTTCACCCAATCTTGATGAAACTTTCAGGTAATGATCAGTACACCAATCCCACTTGGCTCGCCAAATTTCGTTCTTCTAGGTTAAACCGTTCGTTGGCAGTAACCGGTTTCATTTTGAGGTTTCACTCTGTTTTCTCCTATAGGGATACATGTATTTGGAACTCTAAATCAAACACGGTTTGTGCTAGCTCTTTGAAACTTGACACAATAAAGCAGTTTCAAGTTCTGTCTCTATGGTTTGTTTGCTGTTGATGTAGCCCTAAGCAGAGAGTGGCGAGAATCACTTTCATGGAAAGGGCCTGCCAAGCTTCCAAAAAACTAAGAGTTGCCTGAAATCTCAGCACACACTTTTTAACCCAATCTTGATGAAACTTTCAGGTAATGATCAGTACACCAATCCCACTTGGCTCCCCAAATTTCGTTCTTCTAGGTTAAACCGTTCGTTGGCAGTAACCGGTTTCATTTTGAGGTTTCACTCTGTTTTCTCCTATAGGGATACATGTATTTGGAACTCTAAATCAAACACGGTTTGTGCTAGCTCTTTGAAACTTGACACAATAAAGCAGTTTCAAGTTCTATCTCTATGGTTTGTTTTCTGTTGATGTAGCCCTAAGCAGAGACTGGCGAGAATCACTTTCATGGAAAGGGCCTGCCAAGCTTCCAAAAAACTACGAGTTGCCAGAAATCTCAGCACACACTTTTTCACCCAATCTTGATGAAACTTTCAGGTAATGATCAGTACACCAATCCTACTTGGCTCGCCACATTTCGTTCTTCTAGGTTAAACCGTTCCTTGGCAGTAACCAGTTTCATTTTGAGGTTTCACTCTGTTTTCTCCTTATAGGGATACATGTATTTGGAACTCTAAATCAAACACGGTTTGTGCTAGCTCTTTGAAACTTGACACAATAAAGCAGTTTCAAGTTCTATCTCTATGGTTTGTTTGCTGTTGATGTAGCCCTAAGCAGAGACTGGCGAGAATCACTTTCATGGAAAGGGCCTGCCAAGCTTCCAAAAAACTACGAGTTGCCTGAAATCTCAGCACACCCTTTTTCACCCAATCTTGATGAAACTTTCAGGTAATGATCCGTACACCAATCCCAGTTGGCTCGCCAAATTTCGTTCTTCTAGGTTAAACCGTTCGTTGGCAGTAACCGGTTTCATTTTGAGGTTTCACTCTGTTTTCTCCTATAGGGATACATGTATTCGGAACTCTAAATCAAACACGGTTAGTGCTAGCTCTTTGAAACTTGACACAATAAAGCAGTTTCAAGTTCTATCTCTATGGTTTGTTTGCTGTTGATGTAGCCCTAAGCAGAGACTGGCGAGAATCACTTTCATGGAAAGGGCCTGCCAAGCTTCCAAAAAACTACGAGTTGCCAGAAATCTCAGCACACACTTTTTCACCCAATCTTGATGAAACTTTCAGGTAATGATCAGTACACCAATCCTACTTGGCTCGCCAAATTTCGTTCTTCTAGGTTAAACCGTTCGTTGGCAGTAACCGGTTTCATTTTGAGGTTTCACTCTGTTTTCTCCTATAGGGATACATGTATTTGGAACTCTAAATCAAACAAGCTTTGTGCTAGCTCTTTGAAACTTGACACAATAAAGCAGTTTCAAGTTCTATCTCTATGGTTTTTTTGCTGTTGATGTAGCCCTAAGCAGAGACTGGCGAGAATCACTTTCATGGAAAGGGCCTGCCAAGCTTCCAAAAAACTACGAGTTGCCTGAAATCTCAGCACACCCTTTTTCACCCAATCTTGATGAAACTTTCAGGTAATGATCAGTACACCAATCCCACTTGGCTCGCGAAATTTCGTTCTTCTAGGTTAAACCGTTCGTTGGCAGTAACCGGTTTCATTTTGAGGTTTCACTCTGTTTTCTCCTATAGGGAAACATGTATTTGGAACTCTAAATCAAACACGGTTTGTGCTAGCTCTTTGAAACTTGACACAATAAAGCAGTTTCAAGTTCTATCTCTATGGTTTGTTTGCTGTTGATGTAGCCCTAAGCAGAGACTGGCGAGAATCACTTTCATGGAAAGGGCCTGCCAAGCTTCCAAAAAACTACGAGTTGCCTGAGATCTCAGCACACCTTTTTCACGCAATCTTGATGAAACTTTCAGGTAATGATCAGTACACCAATCCCACTTGGCTCGCCAAATTTCGTTCTTCTAGGTTAAACCGTTCGTTGGCAGTAACCGGTTTCATTTTGAGGTTTCACTCTGTTTTCTCCTATAGGGATACATGTATTTGGAACTCTAAATCAAACACGGTTTGTGCTAGCTCTTTGAAACTTGACACAATATAGCAGTTTCAAGTTCTCTCTCTATGGTTTGTTTGCTGTTGATGTAGCCCTAAGCAGAGACTGGCGAGAATCACTTTCATGGAAAGGGCCTGCCAAGCTTCCAAAAAACTACGAGTTGCCTGAAATCTCAGCACACCCTTTTTCACGCAATCTTGATGAAACTTTCAGGTAATGATCAGTACACCAATCCCACTAGGCTCGCCAAATTTCGTTCTTCTAGGTTAAACCGTTCGTTGGCAGTAACCGGTTTCATTTTGAGGTTTCACTCTGTTTTCTCCTATAGGGATACATGTATTTGGAACTCTAAATCAAACACGGTTTGTGCTAGCTCTTTGAAACTTGACACAATAAAGCAGTTTCAAGTTCTATCTCTATGGTTTGTTTGTTGTTGATGTAGCCCTAAGCAGAGACTGGCGAGAATCACTTTCATGGAAAGGGCCTGCCAAGCTTCCAAAAAACTACGAGTTGCCTGAAATCTCAGCACACCCTTTTTCACCCAATCTTGATGAAACTTTCAGGTAATGATCAGTACTCCAATCCAACTTGGATCGCCGAATTTCGTTCTTCTAGGTTAAACAGTTCGTTGGCAGTAACCGGTTTCATTTTGAGGTTTCACTCTGTTTTCTCCTATAGGGATACATGTATTTGGAACTCTAAATCAAACACGGTTTGTGCTAGCTCTTTGAAACTTGACACAATAAAGCAGTTTCAAGTTCTATCTCTATGGTTTGTTTGCTGTTGATGTAGCCCTAAGCAAAGACTGGCGAGAATCACTTTCATGGAAAGGGCCTGCAAAGCTTCCAAAAAACTACGAGTTGCCTGAAATCTCAGCACACCCTTTTTCACGCAATCTTGATGAAACTTTCAGGTAATGATCAGTACACCAATCCCACTTGGCTCGCCAAATTTCGTTCTTCTAGGTTAAACCGTTCGTTGGCAGTAACCGGTTTCATTTTGAGGTTTCACTCTGTTTTCTCCTATAGGGATACATGTATTTGGAACTCTAAATCAAACACGGTTTGTGCTAGCTCTTTGAAACTTGACACAATAAAGCAGTTTCAAGTTGTATCTCTATGGTTTGTTTGCTGTTGATGTAGCCCTAAGCAGAGACTGGCGAGAATCACTTTCATGGAAAGGGCCTGCCAAGCTTCCAAAAAACTACGAGTTGCCTGAAATCTCAGCACACCCTTTTTCACGCAATCTTGATGAAACTTTCAGGTAATGATCAGTACACCAATCCCACTTGGCTCGCCAAATTTCGTTCTTCTAGGTTAAACCGTTCGTTGGCAGTAACCGGTTTCATTTTGAGGTTTCACTCTGTTTTCTCCTATAGGGATACATGTATTTGGAACTCTAAATCAAACACGGTTTGTGCTAGCTCTTTGAAACTTGACACAATAAAGCAGTTTCAAGTTCTATCTCTATGGTTTGTTTGTTGTTGATGTAGCCCTAAGCAGAGACTGGCGAGAATCACTTTCATGGAAAGGGCCTGCCAAGCTTCCAAAAAACTACGAGTTGCCTGAAATCTCAGCACACCCTTTTTCACCCAATCTTGATGAAACTTTCAGGTAATGATCAGTACACCAATCCCACTTGGCTCGCCAAATTTCGTTCTTCTAGGTTAAACCGTTCGTTGGCAGTAACCGGTTTCATTTTGAGGTTTCACTCTGTTTTCTCCTACAGGGATACATGTATTTGGAACTCTAAATCAAACATGGTTTGTGCTAGCTCTTTGAAACTTGACACAATAAAGCAGATTCAAGTTCTATCTCTATCCTTTGTTTGCTGTTGATGTAGCCCTAAGCAGAGACTGGCGAGAATCACTTTCATGGAAAGGGCCTGCCAAGCTTCCAAAAAACTACGAGTTTCCTGAAATCTCAGCACACCCTTTTTCACCCAATCTTAATGAAACTTTCAGGTAATGATCAGTACACCAATCGCAGTTGGCTCGCCAAATTTTGTTCTTCTAGGTTAAACCGTTCGTTGGCAGTAACCGGTTTTATTTTGAGGTTTCACTCTGTTTTCTCCTATAGGGATACATTTATTTGGAACTCTAAATCAAACACGGTTTGTGGTAGCTCTTTGAAACTTGACACAATAAAGCAGTTTCAAGTTCTATCTCTATGGTTTGTTTGCTGTTGATGTAGCCCTAAGCAGAGACTGGCGAGAATCACTTTCATGGAAAGGGCCTGCCAAGCTTCCAAAAAACTACGAGTGCCTGAAATCTCAGCACACACTTTTTCACCCAATCTTGATGAAACTTTCAGGTAATGATCAGTACACCAATCCCACTTGGCTCGCCAAATTTCGTTCTTCTAGGTTAAACCGTTCGTTGGCAGTAACCGGTTTCATTTTGAGGTTTCACTCTGTTTTCTCCTATAGGGATACATGTATTTGGAACTCTAAATCAAACACGGTTTGTGCTAGCTCTTTGAAACTTGACACAATAAAGCAGTTTCAAGTTCTGTCTCTATGGTTTGTTTGCTGTTGATGTAGCCCTAAGCAGAGAGTGGCGAGAATCACTTTCATGGAAAGGGCCTGCCAAGCTTCCAAAAAACTAAGAGTTGCCTGAAATCTCAGCACACACTTTTTAACCCAATCTTGATGAAACTTTCAGGTAATGATCAGTACACCAATCCTACTTGGCTCGCCACATTTCGTTCTTCTAGGTTAAACCGTTCCTTGGCAGTAACCAGTTTCATTTTGAGGTTTCACTCTGTTTTCTCCTTATAGGGATACATGTATTTGGAACTCTAAATCAAACACGGTTTGTGCTAGCTCTTTGAAACTTGACACAATAAAGCAGTTTCAAGTTCTATCTCTATGGTTTGTTTGCTGTTGATGTAGCCCTAAGCAGAGACTGGCGAGAATCACTTTCATGGAAAGGGCCTGCCAAGCTTCCAAAAAACTACGAGTTGCCTGAAATCTCAGCACACCCTTTTTCACCCAATCTTGATGAAACTTTCAGGTAATGATCCGTACACCAATCCCAGTTGGCTCGCCAAATTTCGTTCTTCTAGGTTAAACCGTTCGTTGGCAGTAACCGGTTTCATTTTGAGGTTTCACTCTGTTTTCTCCTATAGGGATACATGTATTCGGAACTCTAAATCAAACACGGTTAGTGCTAGCTCTTTGAAACTTGACACAATAAAGCAGTTTCAAGTTCTATCTCTATGGTTTGTTTGCTGTTGATGTAGCCCTAAGCAGAGACTGGCGAGAATCACTTTCATGGAAAGGGCCTGCCAAGCTTCCAAAAAACTACGAGTTGCCAGAAATCTCAGCTCACACTTTTTCACCCAATCTTGATGAAACTTTCAGGTAATGATCAGTACACCAATCCTACTTGGCTCGCCAAATTTCGTTCTTCTAGGTTAAACCGTTCGTTGGCAGTAACCGGTTTCATTTTGAGGTTTCACTCTGTTTTCTCCTATAGGGATACATGTATTTGGAACTCTAAATCAAACAAGCTTTGTGCTAGCTCTTTGAAACTTGACACAATAAAGCAGTTTCAAGTTCTATCTCTATGGTTTTTTTGCTGTTGATGTAGCCCTAAGCAGAGACTGGCGAGAATCACTTTCATGGAAAGGGCCTGCCAAGCTTCCAAAAAACTACGAGTTGCCTGAAATCTCAGCACACCCTTTTTCACCCAATCTTGATGAAACTTTCAGGTAATGATCAGTACACCAATCCCACTTGGCTCGCGAAATTTCGTTCTTCTAGGTTAAACCGTTCGTTGGCAGTAACCGGTTTCATTTTGAGGTTTCACTCTGTTTTCTCCTATAGGGAAACATGTATTTGGAACTCTAAATCAAACACGGTTTGTGCTAGCTCTTTGAAACTTGACACAATAAAGCAGTTTCAAGTTCTATCTCTATGGTTTGTTTGCTGTTGATGTAGCCCTAAGCAGAGACTGGCGAGAATCACTTTCATGGAAAGGGCAGGCCAAGCTTCCAAAAAACTACGAGTTGCCTGAAATCTCAGCACACCCTTTTTCACCCAATCTTGATGAAACTTTCAGGTAATGATCAGTACACCAATCCCACTTGGCTCGCCAAATTTCGTTCTTCTAGGTTAAACCGTTTGTTGGCAGTAACCGGTTTCATTTTGAGGTTTCACTCTGTTTTCTCCTATAGGGATACAAGTATTTGGAACTCTAAATCAAACACGGTTTGTGCTAGCTCTTTGTAACTTGACACAATAAAGCAGTTTCAAGTTCTATCTCTATGGTTTGTTTGCTGTTGATGTAGCCCTAAGCAGAGACTGGCGAGAATCACTTTCATGGAAAGGGCCTGCCAAGCTTCCAAAAAACTACGAGTTGCCAGAAATCTCAGCACACACTTTTTCACCCAATCTTGATGAAACTTTCAGGTAATGATCAGTACACCAATCCCACTTGGCTCGCCAAATTTCGTTCTTCTAGGTTAAACCGTTTGTTGGCAGTAACCGGTTTCATTTTGAGGTTTCACTCTGTTTTCTCCTATAGGGATACAAGTATTTGGAACTCTAAATCAAACACGGTTTGTGCTAGCTCTTTGTAACTTGACACAATAAAGCATTTTCAAGTTCTATCTCTATGGTTTGTTTGCTGTTGATGTAGCCCTAAGCAGAGACTGGCGAGAATCACTTTCATGGAAAGGGCCTGCCAAGCTTCCAAAAAACTACGAGTTGCCAGAAATCTCAGCACACACTTTTTCACCCAATCTTGATGAAACTTTCAGGTAATGATCAGTACACCAATCCTACTTGGCTCGCCAAATTTCGTTCTTCTAGGTTAAACCGTTTCTTGGCAGTAACCAGTTTCATTTTGAGGTTTCACTCTGTTTTCTCCTTATAGGGATACATGTATTTGGAACTCTAAAGCAAACACGGTTTGTGCTAGCTCTTTGAAACTTGACACAATAAAGCAGTTTCAAGTTCTATCTCTATGGTTTTTTTTCTGTTGATGTAGCCCTAAGCAGAGACTGGCGAGAATCACTTTCATGGAAAGGGCCTGCCAATCTTCCAAAAAACTACGAGTTGCCTGAAATCTCAGCACACCCTTTTTCACCCAATCTTGATGAAACTTTCAGGTAATGATCAGTACACCAATCCCACTTGGCTCGCGAAATTTCGTTCTTCTAGGTTAAACCGTTCGTTGGCAGTAACCGGTTTCATTTTGAGGTTTCACTCTGTTTTCTCCTATAGGGAAACATGTATTTGGAACTCTAAATCAAACACGGTTTGTGCTAGCTCTTTGAAACTTGACACAATAAAGCAGTTTCAAGTTCTATCTCTATGGTTTGTTTGCTGTTGATGTAACCCTAAGCAGAGACTGGCGAGAATCACTTTCATGGAAAGGGCCTGCCAAGCTTCCAAAAAACTACGAGTTGCCAGAAATCTCAGCACACCCTTTTTCACCCAATCTTGATGAAACTTTCAGGTAATGATCAGTACACCAATCCCACTTGGCTCGCCAAATTTCGTTCTTCTAGGTTAAACCGTTCGTTGGCAGTAACCGGTTTCATTTTGAGGTTTCACTCTGTTTTCTCCTATAGGGAAACATGTATTTGGAACTCTAAATCAAACACGGTTTGTGCTAGCTCTTTGAAACTTGACACAATAAAGCAGTTTCAAGTTCTATCTCTATGGTTTGTTTACTGTTGATGTAACCCTAAGCAGAGACTGGCGAGAATCACTTTCATGGAAAGGGCCTGCCAAGCTTCCAAAAAACTACGAGTTGCCTGAAATCTCAGCACACCCTTTTTCACCCAATCTTGATGAAACTTTCAGGTAATGATCAGGACACCAATCCCAGTTGGCTCGCCAAATTTCATTCTTCTAGGTTAAACCGTTCGTTGGCAGTAACCGGTTTTATTTTGAGGTTTCATTCTGTTTTCTCCTATAGGGATATATGTATTTGGAATTCTAAATCAAACATGGTTTGTGGTAGCTCTTTGAAACTTGACACAATAAAGCAGTTTCAAGTTCTATCTCTATGGTTTGTTTGCTGTTGATGTAGCCCTAAGCAGAGACTGGCGAGAATCACTTTCATGGAAAGGGCCTGCCAAGCTTCCAAAAAACTACGAGTTGCCTGAAATCTCAGCACACCCTTTTTCACCCAATCTTGATGAAACTTTCAGGTAATCATCAGTACACCAATCCCACTTTGCTCGCCAAATTTCGTTCTTCTAGGTTAAACCGTTCGTTGGCAGTAACCGGTTTCATTTTCAGGTTTCACTCTGTTTTCTCCTAAAGGGATACATGTATTTGGAACTCTAAATCAAACACTGTTTGTGCTAGCTCTTTGAAACTTGACACAATAAAGCAGTTTCAAGTTCTATCTCTATGGTTTGTTTGCTGTTGATGTAGCCCTAAGCAGAGACTGGCGAGAATCACTTTCATGGAAAGGGCCTGCCAAGCTTCCAAAAAACTACGAGTGCCTGAAATCTCAGCACACACTTTTTCACCCAATCTTGATGAAACTTTCAGGTAATGATCAGTACACCAATCCCACTTGGCTCGCCACATTTCGTTCTTCTAGGTTAAACCGTTCCTTGGCAGTAACCAGTTTCATTTTGAGGTTTCACTCTGTTTTCTCCTTATAGGGATACATGTATTTGGAACTCTAAATCAAACACGGTTTGTGCTAGCTCTTTGAAACTTGACACAATAAAGCAGTTTCAAGTTCTATCTCTATGGTTTGTTTGCTGTTGATGTAGCCCTAAGCAGAGACTGGCGAGAATCACTTTCATGGAAAGGGCCTGCCAAGCTTCCAAAAAACTACGAGTTGCCTGAAATCTCAGCACACCCTTTTTCACCCAATCTTGATGAAACTTTCAGGTAATGATCCGTACACCAATCCCAGTTGGCTCGCCAAATTTCGTTCTTCTAGGTTAAACCGTTCGTTGGCAGTAACCGGTTTCATTTTGAGGTTTCACTCTGTTTTCTCCTATAGGGATACATGTATTTGGAACTCTAAATCAAACACGGTTAGTGCTAGCTCTTTGAAACTTGACACAATAAAGCAGTTTCAAGTTCTATCTCTATGGTTTGTTTGCTGTTGATGTAGCCCTAAGCAGAGACTGGCGAGAATCACTTTCATGGAAAGGGCCTGCCAAGCTTCCAAAAAACTACGAGTTGCCAGAAATCTCAGCACACACTTTTTCACCCAATCTTGATGAAACTTTCAGGTAATGATCAGTACACCAATCCCACTTGGCTCGCGAAATTTCGTTCTTCTAGGTTAAACCGTTCGTTGGCAGTAACCGGTTTCATTTTGAGGTTTCACTCTGTTTTCTCCTATAGGGAAACATGTATTTGGAACTCTAAATCAAACACGGTTTGTGCTAGCTCTTTGAAACTTGACACAATAAAGCAGTTTCAAGTTCTATCTCTATGGTTTGTTTGCTGTTGATGTAGCCCTAAGCAGAGACTGGCGAGAATCACTTTCATGGAAAGGGCAGGCCAAGCTTCCAAAAAACTACGAGTTGCCTGAAATCTCAGCACACCCTTTTTCACCCAATCTTGATGAAACTTTCAGGTAATGATCAGTACACCAATCCCACTTGGCTCGCCAAATTTCGTTCTTCTAGGTTAAACCGTTTGTTGGCAGTAACCGGTTTCATTTTGAGGTTTCACTCTGTTTTCTCCTATAGGGATACAAGTATTTGGAACTCTAAATCAAACACGGTTTGTGCTAGCTCTTTGTAACTTGACACAATAAAGCAGTTTCAAGTTCTATCTCTATGGTTTGTTTGCTGTTGATGTAGCCCTAAGCAGAGACTGGCGAGAATCACTTTCATGGAAAGGGCCTGCCAAGCTTCCAAAAAACTACGAGTTGCCAGAAATCTCAGCACACACTTTTTCACCCAATCTCGATGAAACTTTCAGGTAATGATCAGTACACCAATTTTACTTGGCTCGCCAAATTTCGTTCTTCTAGGTTAAACCGTTTCTTAGCAGTAACCAGTTTCATTTTGAGGTTTCACTCTGTTTTCTCCTTATAGGGATACATGTATTTGGAACTCTAAATCAAACACGGTTTGTGCTAGCTCTTTGAAACTTGACACAATAAAGCAGTTTCAAGTTCTATCTCTATGGTTTTTTTTCTGTTGATGTAGCCCTAAGCAGAGACTGGCGAGAATCACGTTCATGGAAAGGGCCTGCCAATCTTCCAAAAAACTACGAGTTGCCTGAAATCTCAGCACACCCTTTTTCACCCAATCTTGATGAAACTTTCAGGTAATGATCAGTACACCAATCCCACTTGGCTCGCGAAATTTCGTTCTTCTAGGTTAAACCGTTCGTTGGCAGTAACCGGTTTCATTTTGAGGTTTCACTCTGTTTTCTCCTATAGGGAAACATGTATTTGGAACTCTAAATCAAACACGGTTTGTGCTAGCTCTTTGAAACTTGACACAATAAAGCAGTTTCAAGTTCTATCTCTATGGTTTGTTTGCTGTTGATGTAACCCTAAGCAGAGACTGGCGAGAATCACTTTCATGGAAAGGGCCTGCCAAGCTTCCAAAAAACTACGAGTTTCCAGAAATCTCAGCACACCCTTTTTCACCCAATCTTGATGAAACTTTCAGGTAATGATCAGTACACCAATCCCACTTGGCTCGCCAAATTTCGTTCTTCTAGGTTAAACCGTTCGTTGGCAGTAACCGGTTTCATTTTGAGGTTTCACTCTGTTTTCTCCTATAGGGAAACATGTATTTGGAACTCTAAATCAAACACGGTTTGTGCTAGCTCTTTGAAACTTGACACAATAAAGCAGTTTCAAGTTCTATCTCTATGGTTTGTTTACTGTTGATGTAACCCTAAGCAGAGACTGGCGAGAATCACTTTCATGGAAAGGGCCTGCCAAGCTTCCAAAAAACTACGAGTTGCCTGAAATCTCAGCACACCCTTTTTCACCCAATCTTGATGAAACTTTCAGGTAATGATCAGTACACCAATCCCAGTTGGCTCGCCAAATTTCATTCTTCTAGGTTAAACCGTTCGTTGGCAGTAACCGGTTTTATTTTGAGGTTTCATTCTGTTTTCTCCTATAGGGATATATGTATTTGGAATTCTAAATCAAACATGGTTTGTGGTAGCTCTTTGAAACTTGACACAATAAAGCAGTTTCAAGTTCTATCTCTATGGTTTGTTTGCTGTTGATGTAGCCCTAAGCAGAGACTGGCGAGAATCACTTTCATGGAAAGGGCCTGCCAAGCTTCCAAAAAACTACGAGTTGCCTGAAATCTCAGCACACCCTTTTTCACCCAATCTTGATGAAACTTTCAGGTAATCATCAGTACACCAATCCCACTTTGCTCGCCAAATTTCGTTCTTCTAGGTTAAACCGTTCGTTGGCAGTAACCGGTTTCATTTTCAGGTTTCACTCTGTTTTCTCCTAAAGGGATACATGTATTTGGAACTCTAAATCAAACACTGTTTGTGCTAGCTCTTTGAAACTTGACACAATAAAGCAGTTTCAAGTTCTATCTCTATGGTTTGTTTGCTGTTGATGTAGCCCTAAGCAGAGACTGGCGAAAATCACTTTTAAGGAAATTGGTTGCCAAGCTTCCAAAAAACTACGAGTTTCCTGAAATCTCAGCCAACATTTTTTTACCCAATCTTGATGATTCTTTCAGGTAATGATCAGTACACCAAAACCATTTGGCTCACCAAATTTCGTTCTTCTAGGTTAAACCATTCGTTTGCAGTAACCGTTTTCATTTTTAGGTTTCACTCTGTTTTCTCCTACAGGGATATGTATTTGGAACTCTAAATCAAACACGGTTTGTGCTAGCTCTTTGAAACTTGACACAATAAAGCAGTTTCAAGTTCTATCTCTATAGTTTGTTTGCTGTTGAAGTAGCCCTAAGCAGAGACTAGCGAAAATCACTTTCATGGAAAGGGGTTGCCAAGCTTCTAAAAAACTACGAGTTGCCTGAAATCTCAGCCAACATTTTTTCACCCAATCTTGATGATTCTTTCAGGTAATGATCAGTACACCAAAACCATTTTTCTCACCAAATTTCGTTCTTCTAGGTTAAACCGTTCGTTTGCCGTAACCGTTTTCATTTTTAGGTTTCACTCTGTTTTGTCCTATATGGATACATGTATTTGGAACTCTAAATCAAACACGGTTTGTGCTAGCTCTTTGAAACTTGACACAATAAAGCAGTTTCAAGTTCTATCTCTATGGTTTGTTTGCTGTTGATGTAGCCCTAAGCAGAGACTGGCGAAAATCACTTTCATGGAAAGGGGTTGCCAAGCTTCCAAAAAACTACGAGTTGCCTGAAATCTCAGCCAACATTTTTTCACCCAATCTTGATGATTCTTTCAGGTAATGATCAGTACACCAAAACCACTTGGCTCACCAAATTTCGTTCTTCTAGATTAAACCGTTCGTTTGCAGTAACCTTTTTCATTTTTAGGTTTCACTCTGTTTTCTCCTATAGGGATACATGTATTTGGAACTCTAAATCAAACAGGGTTTATGCTAGTTCTTTGAAACGTGACACAATAAAGCAGTTTCAAGTTCTATCTCTATGGTTTGTTTGCTGTTGAAGTAGCCCTAAGCAGAGACTGGCGAAAATCACTTTCATGGAAAGGGGTTGCCAAGCTTCTAAAAAACTACGAGTTGCCTACAATCTCAGCCAACATTTTTTCACCCAATCTTGATGACTCTTTCAGGTAATGATCAGTACACCAAAACCACTTGGCTCACCAAATTTCGTTCTTCTAGGTTAAACCGTTCGTTTGCAGTAACCGTTTTTATTTTAAGTTTCACTCTGTTTTCTCCTATAGGGATACATGTATTTGGAACTCTAAATCAAACACGGTTTGTGCTAGCTCTTTGAAACTTGACACAATAAAGCAGTTTCAAGTTCTATCTGTATGGTTTGTTTGCTGTTGATGTAGCCCTAAGCAGAGACTGGCGAAAATCACTTTCATGGAAAGGGGTTGCCAAGCTTCCAAAAAACTACGAGTTGCCTGAAATCTCAGCCAACATTTTATCAACCAATCTTGATGATTCTTCAAGGGAATGATCAGTACACCAAAACCACTTGGCTCACCAAATTTCGTTCTTCTAGGTTAAATCGTTCGTTTGCAGTAACCGTTTTTATTTTTAGGTTTCACTCTGTTTTCTCCTATAGGGATACATGTATTTGGAACTCTAAATCAAACACGGTTTGTGCTAGCTCTTTGAAACTTGACACAATAAAGCAGTTTCAACTTTTATCTCTATGGTTTGTTTGCTGTTGATGTAGCCCTAAGCAGAGACTGGCGAAAATCACATTCATGGAATGGGGTTGCCAAGCTTCCAAAAAACTACGAGTTGCTTGTAATCTCAGCAAACATTTTTTCACCCAATCTTGATGATTCTTTCAGGTAATGATCAGTACACCAAAACCACTTGGCTCACCAAATTTCGTTCTTCTAGGTTAAACCATTCGTTTGCAGTAACCGTTTTCATTTTTAGGTTTCACTCTGTTTTCTCCTATAGGGATACATGTATTTGGAACTCTAAATCAAACACGGTTTGAGCTAGCTCTTTGAAACTTGACACAATAAAGCAGTTTCAAGTTCTATCTCTATGGTTTGTTTGCTGTTGATGTAGCCCTAAGCAGAGACTGGCGAAAATCACTTTCATGGAAAGGGGTTGCCAAGCTTCCAAAAAACTACGAGTTGCCTGAAATCTAAGCCAACATTTTTTCTCCAAATCTTGATGATTCTTTCAGGTAATGATCAGTACACCAAAACCACTTGGCTCACCAAATTTCGATCTTCTAGGTTAAACCGTTGTTTTGCAGTAACCGTTTTCATTTTTAGGTTTCACTCTGTTTTCTCCTATAGGGATACATGTATTTGGAACTCTAAATCAAACACGATTTGTGCTAGCTCTTTGAAACTTGACACAATAAAGCAGTTTCAAGTTCTATCTCTATGCGTTGTTTGCTGTTGATGTTGCCTTAAGCAGAGAGTGGCGAAAATCACTTTCATGGAAAGGGGTTGCCAAGCTTCCAAAAAACTACGAGTTGCCTGAAATCTCAGCCAACATTTTTTCACCCAATCTTGATGATTCTTTCAGGGAATGATCAGTACACCAAAACCACTTGGCTCACCAAATTTCGTTCTTCTAGGTTAAACCGTTCGTTGGCAGTAACCGTTTTCATTTTTAGGTTTCACTCTGTTTTCTCCTATAGGGATACATGTATTTGGAACTCTAAATCGAACACGGATTGTGGTAGCTCTTTGAAACTTGACACAATAAAGCAGTTTCAAGTTCTCTCTCTATGCTTTGTTTGCTGTTGATGTAGCCCTAAGCAGAGAGTGGCGAAAATCACTTTCATGGAAAGGGGTTGCCAAGCTTCCAAAAAACTACGAGTTGCCTGAAATCTCAGCCAACATTTTTTCACCCAATCTTGATGATTCTTTCAGGGAATGATCAGTACACCAAAACCACTTGGCTCACCAAATTTCGTTCTTCTAGGTTACACCGTTCGTTGGCAGTAACTGTTTTAATTTTTAGGTTTCACTCTGTTTTCTCCTATAGGGATAGATGTATTTGGAACTCTAAATCGAACACGGTTTGTGGTAGCTCTTTGAAACTTGACACAATAAAGCAGTTTCAAGTTCTATCTGTAAGGTTTGTTTGCTGTTGATTTAGCCCTAAGCAGAGACTGGCGAAAATCACTTTCATGGAAAGGGGTTGCCAAGCTTCCAAAAAACTACGAGTTGCATGAAATCTCAGCCAACATTTTTTAACCCAATCTTGATGATTCTGTCAGGTAATGATCAGTACACCAAAACCACTTGGCTCACCAAATTTCGTTCTTCTAGGTTAAACCGTTCTTTTTCAGTAACCGTTTTCATTTTTAGGTTTCACTCTGTTTTCTCCTATAAGGATACATGTATTTGGAACTCTAAATCAAACACGATTTGTGCTAGCTCTTTGAAACTTGACACAATAAAGCAGTTTCAAGTTCTATCTCTATGGAATTTTTGTTGTTGATGTAGCCCTAAGCAGAGAGTGGCGAAAATCACTTTCATGGCAAGGGGTTGCCAAGCTTCCAAAAAACTACGAGTTGCCTGAAATCTCAGCCAACATTTTTTCACCCAATCTTTATGATTCTTTCAGGTAATGATCAGTACACCAAAACCACTTGGCTCACCAAATTTCGTTCTTCTAGGTTAAACCGTTCTTTTGCAGTAACCGTTTTCATTTTTAGGTTTCACTCTGTTTTCTCCTATAGGGATACATGTATTTGGAACTCTAAATCAAGAACGGTTTGTGCTAGCTCTTTGAAACTTGACACAATAAAGTAGTTTCGAGTTCTATCTCTATGCTTTGTTTGCTGTTGATGTAGCCCTAAGCAGAGACTGGCGAAAATCACTTTCATGGAAAGGGGTTGCCAAGCTTCCAAAAAACTACGAGTTGCCTGAAATCTCAGCCAACATTTTTTCACCCAATCATGATGATTCTTTCAGGGAATGATCAGTACACCAAAACAACTTGGCTCACCAAATTTCGTTCTTCAAGGTACACCGTTCGTTGGCAGTAACCGTTTTCATTTTTAGGTTTCATTCTGTTTTCTCCTATAGGGATACATGTTTGGAACTCTAAATCAAACACGGTTTGTGCTAGCTCTTTGAAACTTGACGCAATAAAGCAGTTTCAAGTTGTATCTCTATGGTTTGTTTGCTGTTGATGTAGCCCTTAGCAGAGAGTGGCGAAAATCCCTTTCATGGAAAGGGGTTGCCAAGCTTCCAAAAAACTACGAGTTGCCTGAAATCTCAGCAAACATTTTTTCACCCAATCTTGATGATTTTTTTCAGGTAATGATCAGTACACCAAAACCACTTGGCTCACCAAATTTCGTTCTTCTAGGTTAAACCGTTCGTTTGCAGTAACCGTTTTCATTTTTAGGTTTCACTCTCTTTTCTCCTATAGGGATACATGTATTTGGAACTCTATATCAAACACGGTTTGTGCTAGCTCTTTGAAACTTGACAAAATAAAGCAGTTTCAAGTTCAACTCTATGGTTTGTTTGCTGTTGATGTAGCCCTAAGCAGAGAGTGGCGAAAATCACTTTCATGGAATGGGGTTGCCAAGCTTCTAAAAAAGTACGAGTTGCCTGAAATCTCCTCCAACATTTTTTCACCCAATCTATATCATTCTGTCAGGTAATGATCAGTACACCAAAACCACTTGGCTCACCAAATTTCGTTCTTCTAGGTTAAACCGTTCGTTGGCAGTAACCGTTTTCCTTTTTAGGTTTCACTCAGTTTTCTCCTATAGGGATACATGTGTTTGGAACTCTAAATCGAACATTGTTTGTTGTAGCTCTTTGAAACTTGACACAATAAACAGTTTCAAGTTCTATCTCTATGGTTTGTTTGCTGTTGATTTAGCCCTAAGCAGAGACTGGCGAAAATCACTTTCATGGAAAGGGGTTGCCAAGCTTCCAAAAAACTACTAGTTGCCTGAAAGCTCAGCCAACATTTTTTCACCCAATCTTGATGATTCTGTCAGGTAATGATCAGTACACCAAAACCACTTGGATCACCAAATTTCGATCTTCTAGGTTAAACCGTTGTTTTGCAGTAACCGTTTTCATTTTTAGGTTTCACTCTGTTTTCTCCTATAGGGATACATGTATTTGGAACTCTAAATCAAACACGATTTGTGCTAGCTCTTTGAAACTTGACACAATAAAGCAGTTTCAAGTTCTATCTCTATGCGTTGTTTGCTGTTGATGTTGCCTTAAGCAGAGAGTGGCGAAAATCACTTTCATGGAAAGGGGTTGCCAAGCTTCCAAAAAACTACGAGTTGCCTAAAAACTCAGCCAACATTTTTTCACCTAATCTTGATGTTTCTTTCAGGTAATGATCAGTACACCAAAACCACTTGGCTCACCAAATTTCGTTCTTCTAGGTTAAACCGTTCGTTGGCAGTAACCGTTTTCATTTTTAGGTTTCACTCTGTTTTCTCCTATAGGGATACATGTATTTGGAACTCTAAATCAAACACGGTTTGTGCTATCTCTTTGAAACTTGACACAATAAAGCAGTTTCAAGTTCTATCTCTATTGTTTGTTTGCTGTTGATGTAGCCCTAAACAGAGACTGGCGAAAATCACATTCATGGAAAGGGGTTGCCAAGCTTCCAAGAAACTACGAGTTGCCTGTAATCTCAGCAAACATTTTTTCACCCAATCTTGATGATTCTTTCAGGTAATGATCAGTACACCAAAACCACTTGGCTCACCATGTTTCGTTCTTCTGAGTTAAACTGTTCGTTTGCAGTAACCGTTTTCATTTTTAGGTTTCACTCTGTTTTCTCCTATATGGATGCATGTATTTGGAACTCTAAATCAAACACGGTTCGTGCTAGCTCTTTGAAACTTGACCACAATAAAGCAGTTTCAAGTTTTATCTCTATGGTTTGTTTGCTGTTGATGTAGCGCTAAGCAGAGACTGGCGAAAATCACATTCATGGAAAGGGGTTGCCAAGCTTCCAAAAAACTACGAGTTGCCTGAAATCTCAGCAAACATTTTTTCACCCAATCTTGATGATTCTTGCAGGTAACGATCAGTACACCACAACCACTTGGCTCACCATATTTCGTTCTTCTAGGTTAAACTGTTCGTTTGCAGTAACCGTTTTCATTTTTAGGTTTCACTCTGTTTTCTCCTATAGGGATACATGCATTTGGAACTCTAAATCAAACACGGTTTGTGCTATCTCTTTGAAACTTGACACAATAAAGCAGTTTCAAGTTCTATCTCTATGGTTTGATTGCTGTTGATGTAGCCCTAAGCAGAGACTGGCGAAAATCACTTTCATGGAAAGGGGTTGCCAAGCTTCCAAAAAACTACGAGTTGCCTGAAATCTCAGCCAACATTTTTTCACCCAATCTTGATGATTCTTTTCGGTAATGATCAGTACACCAAAACCACTTGGCTCACCAAATTTTGTTCTTCTAGGTTAAACCGTTCGTTTGCAGTAACCGTTTTCATATGTAGGTTTCACTCTGTTTTCTCCTATAGGGATACATGTATTTGGAACTCTAAATCAAACACGGTTTATGCTAGCTCTTTGAAACTTGACACAATAAAGCAGTTTCAAGTTCTCTCTATATGGTTTGTTTGCTGTTGATGTAGCCCTAAGCAGAGACTGGCGAAAATCACTTTAATAGAAAGGGGTTGCCAAGCTTCCAAAAAACTACGAGTTGCCTGAAATCTCAGCCAACATTTTTTCACCCAATCTTGATGATTCTTTCAGGTAATGATCAGTACACCAAAACCACTTGGCTCACCAAATTTCGTTCTTCTAGGTTAAACAGTTCGTTTGCAGTAACCGTTATCATTTTTAGGTTTCACTGTTTTCTCCTATAGGGATACATGTATTTGGAACCCTAAATCAAACACGGTTTGTGCTAGCTCTTTGAAACTTGACACATTAAAGCAGTTTCAAGTTCTATCTCTATGGTTTGTTTGCTGTTGATGTAGCCCTAAGCAGAGAATGGCGAAAATCACTTTCATGGAAAGGGGTTGCCAAGCTTCCAAAAAACTACGAGTTGCCTGAAATCCCAGCCAACATTTTTTCACCCAATCTTGATGATTCTTTTCGGTAATGATCAGTACACCAAAACCACTTGGCTCACCAAATTTCGTTCTTCTAGGTTAAACCGTTCGTTTGCAGTAACCGTTTTCATTTTTAGGTTTCACTCTGTTTTCTCCTATAGGGATACATGTATTTGGAACTCTAAATCAAACACGGTTTGTGCTATCTCTTTGAAACTTGACACAATAAAGCAGTTTCAAGTTCTATCTCTATGGTTTGTTTGCTGTTGATGTAGCCCTAAGCAGAGACTGGCGAAAATCACTTTCATGGAAAGGGGTTGCCAAGCTTCCAAAAAACTACGAGTTGCCTGAAATCTCAGCAAACATTTTTTCACCCAATCTTGATGATTTTTTCAGGTAATGATCAGTACACAAAAACCACTAGGCTCACCAATTTCGTAATTCTATGTTTAACCGTTCGTTTGCAGTAACCGTTTTCATTTTTAGGTTTCACTCTGTTTTCTCCTATCTGGATACATGTATTTGGAACTCTAAATCAAACACGGTTTGTGCTAGCTCTTTGAAACTTGACACAATAAAGCAGTTTCAAGTTCTATCTCTAATGTTTGTTCGCTGTTTATGTAGCCCTAAGCAGAGACTGGCGAAAATCACTTTCATGGAAAGGGGTTGCCAAGCTTCCAAAAAACTACCAGTTGCCTGAAATCTCAGCCAACATTTTTTCACCTAATCTTGATGATTGTTTCAGGTAATGATGAGTACACCAAAACCACTTGGCTCACCAAATTTCGTTTTTCTAGGTTAAACCGTTCGATTGCAGTAACCGTTTTCATTTTTAGTTTCACACTGTTTTCTCCTATAGGGATACATGTATTTGGAACTCTAAATTAAACACGGTTTGTGCTAGCTCTTTGAAACTTGACACAATAAAGCCGTTTCAAGTTCTATCTCTATGGTTTGTTTGCTGTTGATGTAGCCCTAAGCAGAGACTGGCGAAAATCACTTTCATTGAAAGGGGTTGCTAAGAGTCCAAAAAACAACGAGTTTCCTGAAATCTCAGCAAATATTTTATCGCCAAATCTTGATTATTCTTTCAGGTAATGATCAGTACACCAAAACCACTTGGCTGACCAAATTATGTTCTTCTAGGTTAAACCGTTCTTTTGCAGTAACCGGTTTCATTTTTAGGTTTCACTCTGTTTTCTTCTATAGGGATACAAGTATTTGAAACTCTAAATCAAACACGGTTTGTGCTAGCTCTTTGAAACTTGACACAATAAAGCAGTTTCAAGTTCTATCTCTATGGTTTGTTTGCTGTTTATGTAGCCATAAGCAGAGACTGGCGAAAATCACTTTCATGGAAAGGGGTTGCCAAGTTTCTAAAAAAGTTCGAGTTGCCTGAAATCTCAGCAAACATTTTTTCACCCAATTTTGATGATTCTTTCAGGTAATGATCAGTACACCAAAACCACTTGGCTCACCAAATTTCGTTCTTCTAGATTAAACTGATCGTTTGCAGTAACCGTTTTCCTTTTTTAGGTTTCACTCTGTTTTCTCTTATAGGGATACTTGTATTTGGAACTCTAAATGAAACACAGTTTGTGCTAACTCTTTGAAACTTGACACAATAAAGCAGTTTCAAGTTCTTTCACTGTGGTTTGTTTGCTGTTGATGTAGACCTAAGCAGAGACTGGCGAAAATCACTTTTATGGAAAGTGGTTGCCAAGCTTCCAAAAAACTTCGAGTTGCCTGAAATCTCAGCAAACATTTTTTCACCCAATCTTGATGATTCTTTCAGGTAATGATCAGTACATCAAAAACACTTGGCTCACCCAATTTCGTTCTTCTAGGTTAAAACGTTCGTTTGCAGTAACCGTTTTCATTTTGAGGTTTCACTCTGTTTTCTCCTCTAGGGATACATGTATTTGGAACTCTAAATCAAACACGGTTTGTGCTAGCTCTTTGAAACTTGACACCATAAAGAAGTTTCAAGTTCTATCTCTATGGTTTGTTTGCTGTTGATGTAGCCCTAAGCAGAGACTGGCGAAAATCTCTTTCATGGAAAGGGGTTGCCAAGCTACCAAAAAACTACGAGTTGCCTGAAATCTCAGCCAAAATTTTTTCACCCAATCTTGATGATTCTTTCAGGTAATGATCAGTACACCAAAACCACTTGGCTCACCAAATTTCGTTCTTCTAGGTTAAACCGTTCGTTTGCAGTAACCGTTTTCATTTTCAGGTTTCACTCTGTTTTCTCCTATAGGTATACATGTATTTGGAACTCTAAATCAAACACGGTTTGTGCTAGTTCTTTGAAACTTGACACAATAAAGCAGTTTCAAGATCTTTCTCTACGGTTTGTTTGCTGTTGATGTAGCCCTAAGCAGAGACTGGCGAAAATCACTTTAATTTGAAGGGGTTGCCAAGCTTCCAAAAAACTACGAGTTGCCTGAAATCTCAGCAAACATTTTTTCACACAATCTTGATGATTCTTTCAGGTAATGATCAGTACACCAAAACCACTTGGCTCACCAAATTTCGTTCTTCTAGGTTAAACCGTTCATTTGCAGTAACCGTTTTCATTTTTAGGTTTCACTCTGTTTTCTCCTATAGTGATACATGTATTTGGAACTCTAAATCAAACTCGGTTTGTGCTACCTCTTTGAAACTTGACACAATAAAGCAGTTTCAAGTTCTATCTCTATGGTTTGTTTGCTGTTGATGTAGCCCTAAGCAGAGACTGGCGAAAATCGCTTTCATGGAAAGGGGTTGCCAGCTTTCAAAAAACTACGAGTTGCCTGAAATCTCAGCAAACATTTTTTCACCCAATACTGATGATTCTTTCAGGTAATGATCAGTACACCAAAACCACTAGGCTCACCAAGTTTTGTTCTTCTAGGTTAAACCGTTTGTTTGCAGTAACCGTTTTCATTTTTAGGTTTCACTCTGTTTTCTCCTATAGGGATACATGTATTTGGAACTCTAAATCAAACATGGTTTGTGCTAGCTCTTTGAAATTGACATAATAAAGCCGTTTCAAGTTCTATCACTATGGTTTGTTTGCTGTTGATGTAGCCCTAAGCAGAGACTGGCGAAAATCACTTTCATTTAAAGGGGTTGCCAAGCTTCCAAAAAACTACCAGTTGCCTGAAATCTCAGCAAACATTTTTTCACCCAATCTTCATGATTCTTTCAGGTAATGATCAGTACACCAAAACCATTAGGCTCACCAAGTTTCGTTCTTCTAGGTTAAACCGTTCGTTTGCAGTAACCGTTTTCATTTTTAGGTTTCACTCTGTTTTCTCCTATAGAGATACATGTATTTGGAACTCTAAATCAAACACGGTTTGTGCTAGTTCTTTGAAACTTGACACAATAAAGCAGTTTCAAGTTCTATCTCTACGGTTTGTTTGCTGTTGATGTAGCCCTAACCAGAGACTGGCGAAAATCACTTTAATTTGAAGGGGTTGCCAAGCTTCCAAAAAACTACGTGTTGCCTGAAATCTCAGCAAACATTTTTTCACCCAATCTTGATGATTCTTTAAGGTAATGATCAGTATACCAAAACAACTTGGCTCACCAAATTTCTTTCTTCTAGGTTAAACCGTTCGTTTGCAGTAACCGTTTTCATTTTTAGGTTTCACTCTGTTTTCTCCTATAGGGATACATGTATTTGGAACTCTAAATCAAACACAGTTTGTGCTAGCTCTTTGAAACTTGACACAATACAGCAGTTTCAAGTTCTATCTCTATGGTTTGTTTTCTGTTGATGTAGCCCTAAGTAGAGACTGGCGAAAATCACTTTCATTTAAAGGGGATGCCAAGCTTCCAAAAAACTACCAGTTCTCTGAAATCTCAGCACACATTTTTTTACCCAATCTTGATGATTCTTTCAGGTAATGATCAGTACACCAAAACCACTTGGCTCACCAAATTTCGTTCTTCTAGGTTAAACCGTTCGTTTGCAGTAAGCGTTTTCATTTTTAGGTTTCACTCTGTTTTCTCCTATATGGATACATGTATTTGGAACTCTAAATCAAACACGGTTTGTGCTAGCTCTTTGAAACTTGACACAATAAATCAGTTTCAAGTTCTATCTCCATGGTTTGTTTGCTGTTGATGTAGCCCTAAGCATAGACTGGCGAAAATCATTTTCATGGAATGGGTTTGCCAAGCTCCCAAAAAACTACGAGTTGCCTGAAATCTCAGCAAACATTTTTTCACACAATCTTCATGGTTCTTTCAGGTAATGATCAGTACACCAAAACCACTAGGCTCACCAAGTTTGGTTTTTCTAGCTTAAACCGTTCGTTTGCAGTAACCGTTTTCATTTTTAGGTTTCACTCTGTTTTCTTCTATAGGGATACATGTATTTGGAACTCTAAATCAAACACGGTTTGTGCTAGCTCTTTGAAACTTGACACAATAAAGCAGTTTCAAGTTCTATCTCTATGGTTTGTTTGCTGTTGATGTAGCCCTAAGCAGAGACTGGCGAAAATCACTTTGATTGAAAGTGGTTGCCAAGCTTTAGAAAAACTACGAGTTGCATGAAATCTCCTCCAACATTTTTTCACCCAATCTTGATGATTCTTTCAGGTAATGATCAGTACACCAAAACCACTTGGCTCACCAAATTTCGTTCTTCTAGGTTAAATCGTTCGTTTGCAGTAAGGGTTTTCATTTTTAGGTTTCACTCTGTTTTCTCCTATAGGGATACATGTATTTGGAACTCTAAATCAAACACGGTTAGTGCTAGCTCTTTGAAACTTGACACAATAAAGCAGTTTCAACTTCTATCTCTATGGTTTGTTTGCTGTTGATGTAGCCCTAAGCAGAGAGTGGCGAAAATCTCTTTCATGGAAAGGGGTTGCCAAGCTTCCAAAAAACTACGAGTTGCCTGAAATCTCAGCCATCATTTTTTCACCCAATCTTTATGATTCTTTCAGGTAATGATCAGTACACCAAAACCACTTGGCTGACCAAATTTCGTTCTTCTAGGTTAAACCGTTCTTTTGCAGTAACCGTTTTCATTTTTAGGTTTCACTCTGTTTTCTCCTATAGGGATACATGTATTTGGAACTCTAAATCAAGCACGGTTTTTGCTAGCTCTTTGAAACTTGACACAATAAAGCAGTTTCGAGTTCTATCTCTATGCTTTGTTTGCTGTTGATGTAGCCCTAAGCAGAGACTGGCGAAAATCACTTTCATGGAAAGGGGTTGCCAAGCTTCCAAAACACTACGAGTTGCCTGAAATCTCAGCCAACATTTTTTCACCCAATCTTGATGATTCTTTCAGGTAATAATCAGTACACCAAAACCACTTGGCTCACCAAATTTCGTTCTTCCTGGTTACACCGTTCGTTGGCAGTAACCGTTTTCATTTTTAGGTTTCATTCTGTTTTCTCCTATAGGGATACATGTTTGGAACTCTAAATCAAACACGGTTAGTGCTAGCTCTTTGAAACTTGACACAATAAAGCAGTTTCAAGTTCTATCTCTATGGTTTGTTTGCTGTTTATGTAGCCCTAAGCAGAGACTGGCTAAAATTACTTTTACTTAAAGGGGTTGCCAAGCTTCCAAAAACTACGAGTTGCCTGAAATCTCAGCAAACATTTTTTCACCCAATCTTGATGATTCTTTCAGGTAATGATCAGTACCCCAAAACCACTTGGCTCACCCAATTTCGTTCTTCTAGGTTAACCCGTTCGTTTGCAGTAACCGTTTTCATTTTTAGGTTTCACTCTGTTTTCTTCTATAGGGATACATGTACTTGGAACTCTAAATCAAACACGGTTTGTGCTAGCTCTTTGAAACTTGACACAATAAAGCAGTTTCAAGTTCTATCTCTATGGTTTGTTTGCTGTTTATGTAGCCCTAAGCAGAGACTGGCTAAAATCACTTTTACTTAAATGGGGTTGCCAAGCTTCCAACAACTACGAGTTGCCTGAAATCTCAGCAAACATTTTTTCACCCAATCTTGATGATTCTTTCAGGTAATTATCAGTACACCAAAACAACTTGGCTCACCAAATTTCGTTCTTCTAGGTTAAACCGTTCGTTTGTAGTAACCGTTTTCATTTTTAGGTTTCACTCTGTTTTCTCCTATATGGACATATGTATTTGGAACTCTAAATCAAACATGGTTTGTGCTAGCTCATTGAAAGTTGACTCAATAGAGCAGTTTCAAGTTCTATCTCTATGGTTTGTTTGCTGTTGATGTAGCCTTAAGCCGAGACTGGCGAAAATCACTTTCATGGAAAGGGGTTGCCAAGCTTCCATAAAACTACGAGTTGCCTGAAATCTCAGCCAACATTTTTTCACCCAATCTTGATGATTCTTTCAGGAAATGATCAGTACACCAAAACCACTTGGCTCACCAAATTTCGTTCTTCTAGGTAAACCGTTCGTTTGCAGTAACCGTTTTCATTTTTAGTTTTCACTCTGTTTTCTTCTATAGGGATACATGTATTTGGAACTCTAAATCAAACACGGTTTGTGCTAGCTCTTTGAAACTTGACACAATAAAGCAGTTTCAAGTTCTATCTCTATGGTTTGTTTGCTGTTGATGTAGCCCTAAGCAGAGACTGGCGAAAATCACTTTCATTGAAAGTGGTTGCCAAGCTTTCAAAAAACTACGAGTTGCATGAAATCTCCTCCAACATTTTTTCACCCAATCTTGATGATTCTTTCAGGTAATGATCAGTACACCAAAACCACTTGGCTCACCAAATTTCGTTCTTCTAGGTTAAACCGTTCGTTTGCAGTAAGGGTTTTCATTTTTAGGTTTCACTCTGTTTTCTCCTATAGGGATACATGTATTTGGAACTCTAAATCAAACACGGTTAGTGCTAGCTCTTTGAAACTTGACACAATAAAGCAGTTTCAACTTCTATCTCTATGGTTTGTTTGCTGTTGATGTAGCCCTAAGCAGAGACTGGCGAAAATCACTTTCATGGAAAGGGGTTGCCAAGCTTCCAAAAAACTGCGAGTTGCCTGAAATCTCAGCAAACATTTTTTCACCCAATCTTGATGATTCTTTCAGGTAATGATCAGTACACCAAAACCACTTGGCTCACACAATGTCCTTCTTCTAGTTTAAACCATTCATTTGCAGTAACCGGTTTCATTTTTAGGTTTCACTCTGTTTTCTTCTATAGGGATACATGTATTTGGTACTCTAAATCAAACACAGTTTGTGCTACCTCGTTGAAACTTGACACAATAAAGCAGTTTTAAGATCTGTCACTATGGTTTGTTTGCTGTTGATGTAGCCCTAAACAGAGACAAGCGAAAATCACTTTCATGGAAAGGGGTTGCCAAGCTTCCAAAAAACTACGAGTTTTCTGAAATCTCTGCCAACATTTTTTCACCCAATCTTGATGATTCTTTCATGTAATGATCAGTACACCAAATCAACTTGGCTCACCAAATTTCGTTCTTGTAGGTTAAGCCGTTCGTTTGCAGTAACCGTTTTCATTTTTAGGTTTCACTCTGTTTTCTTCTATAAGGGTTACATGTATTTGGAACTCTAAATCAAACACGGTTTGTGCTAGCTTTTTGAAACTTGACACAATAAAGCAGTTTCAAGTTCTATCTCTATGGTTTGTTTGCTGTTGATGTAGCCCTAAACAGAGACTGGCGAAAATCACTTTCATGGAAAGGGGTTGCCATGCTTCCAAAAAACTGCGAGTTGCCTGAAATCTCACCCAACATTTTTTCACCCAATCTTTATGATTCTTTCAGGTAATGATCAGTACACCAAAACCACTTGGCTCACCAAATGTCGTTCTTCTAGGTTAAACCGTTCGTTTGCAGTAACCGTTTTCATTTTTAGGTTTCACTTTGTTTTCTTCCATAGGGATACATGTATTTGGAACTCTAAATCAAACACGGTTTGTGCTAGCTCTTTGAAACTTGACACAATAAAGCAGTTTCAAGTTCTATCTCTATGGTTTCTTTGCTGTTTATTTAGCCCTAAGCAGAGACTGGCTAAAATCACTTTTACTTAAAGGGGTTGCCAAGCTTCCAAAAACTACGAGTTGCCTGAAATCTCAGCAAACATTTTTTCACCCAATCTTGATGATTCTTTCAGGTAATTATCAGTAAACCAAAACAACTTGGCTCACCAAATTTCGTTCTTCTAGGATAAACCGTTCGTTTGCAGTAACCGTTTTCATTTTTAGGTTTCACTCTGTTTTCTTCTATAGGGATACATGTATTTGGAACTCTAAATCAAACATGGTTTGTGCTAGCTCATTGAAACTTGACACAATAAAGCAGTTTCAAGTTCTATCTCTATGGTTTGTTTGCTGTTGATGTAGCCTTAAGCAGAGACTGGCGAAAATCACTTTCATGGAAAGGGGTTGCCAAGCTTCCATAGAACTACGAGTTGCCTGAAATATCAGCCAACATTTTTTCACCCTATCTTGATGATTCTTTCTTGAAATGATCAGTACACCAAAGCCACTTGGCTCACCAAATTTCATTCTTCTAGGTTAGTCCGTTCGTTTGCAGTAACCGTTTTGATTTTTAGGTTTCACTCTGTTTTCTCCTATAGGGATACATGTATTTGGAACTCTAAATCAAACACGGTTTGTGCTAGCTCTTTGAAACTTGACACAATAAAGCAGTTTCAAGTTCTATCTCTATGATTTGTTTGCTGTTTATTTAGCCCTAAGCAGAGACTGGCTAAAATCACTTTTACTTAAAGGGGTTGCCAAGATTCCAAAAACTACGAGTTGCCTGAAATCTCAGCAAACATTTTTTCACCCAATCTTGATGATTCTTTCAGGTAATGATCATTACACCAAAACCACTTGGCTCACCAAATTTCGTTCTTCTAGGTTAAACCGTTCGTTTGCAGGAACCGTTTTCATTTATAGGTTTCACTCTGTTTTCTCCTATCGGGATACATGTATTTGGAACTCTAAATCAAACACGGTTTGTACTAGCTCTTTGAAACTTGACACAATAAAGAAGTTTCAAGTTCTATCTCTATGGATTGTTTGCTGTTGATGTAGCCCTAAGCAGAGACTGGCGAAAATCACTTTCATGGAAAGGGGTTGCCAAGCTTCCAAAAAACTACGAGTTTCCTGAAATCTCCTCCAACATTTTTTCACACAATCTTGATGATTCTGTCAGGTAATGATCAGTACTCCAAAACCACTTGGCTCACCAAATTTCGTTCTTCTAGGTTAAACCGTTCGTTTGCAGTAACCGTTTTCATTTTTAGTTTTCACCCTGTTTTCTTCTATAGAGATACATGTATTTGGAACTCTAAATCAAACACGGTTTGTGCTAGCTCGTTGAAACTTGACACAATAAAGCAGTTTCAAGTTCTATCTCTATGGTTTGTTTGCTGTTGATGTAGCCCTAAGCAGAGACTGGCGAAAATCACTTTCATGGAAAGGGGTTGCCAAGCTTCCAAAAAACTGCGAGTTGCCTGAAATCTCAGCAAACATTTTTTCACCCAATCTTGATGATTCTTTCAGGTAATGATCAGTACACCAAAACCACTTGGCTCACCCAATGTCCTTCTTCTAGTTTAAACCATTCATTTGCAGTAACCGGTTTCATTTTTAGGTTTCACTCTGTTTTCTTCTATAGGGATACATGTATTTGGTACTCTAAATCAAACACAGTTTGTGCTACCTCGTTGAAACTTGACACAATAAAGCAGTTTTAAGATCTGTCACTATGGTTTGTTTGCTGTTGATGTAGCCCTAAACAGAGACAGGCGAAAATCACTTTCATGGAAAAGGGTTGCCAAGCTTCCAAAAAACTACGAGTTTTCTGAAATCTCTGCCAACATTTTTTCACCCAATCTTGATGATTCTTTCATGTAATGATCAGTACCCCAAATCAACTTGGCTCACCAAAATTCGTTCTTGTAGGTTAAGCCGTTCGTTTGCAGTAACCGTTTTCATTTTTAGGTTTCACTCTGTTTTCTTCTATAAGGGTTACATGTATTTGGAACTCTAAATCAAACACGGTTTGTGCTAGCTTTTTGAAACTTGACACAATAAAGCAGTTTCAAGTTCTATCTCTATGGTTTGTTTGCTGTTGATGTAGCCCTAAACAGAGACTGGCGAAAATCACTTTCATGGAAAGGGGTTGCCATGCTTCCAAAAAACTGCGAGTTGCCTGAAATCTCACCCAACATTTTTTCACCCAATCTTTATGATTCTTTAAGGTAATGATCAGTACACCAAAACCACTTGGCTCACCAAATGTCGTTCTTCTAGGTTAAACCGTTCGTTTGCAGTAACCGTTTTCATTTTTAGGTTTCACTTTGTTTTCTTCCATAGGGATACATGTATTTGGAACTCTAAATCAAACACGGTTTGTGCTAGCTCTTTGAAACTTGACACAATAAAGCAGTTTCAAGTTCTATCTCTATGGTTTGTTTGCTGTTTATTTAGCCCTAAGCAGAGACTGGCTAAAATCACTTTTACTTAAAGGGGTTGCCAAGCTTCCAAAAACTACGAGTTGCCTGAAATCTCAGCAAACATTTTTTCACCCAATCTTGATGATTCTTTCAGGTAATTATCAGTACACCAAAACAACTTGGCTCACCAAATTTCGTTCTTCTAGGATAAACCGTTCGTTTGCAGTAACCGTTTTCATTTTTAGGTTTCACTCTGTTTTCTTCTATAGGGATACATGTATTTGGAACTCTAAATCAAACATGGTTTGTGCTAGCTCATTGAAACTTGACACAATAAAGCAGTTTCAAGTTCTATCTCTATGGTTTGTTTGCTGTTGATGTAGCCTTAAGCAGAGACTGGCGAAAATCACTTTCATGGAAAGGGGTTGCCAAGCTTCCATAGAACTACGAGTTGCCTGAAATATCAGCCAACATTTTTTCACCCTATCTTGATGATTCTTTCTTGAAATGATCAGTACACCAAAGCCACTTGGCTCACCAAATTTCATTCTTCTAGGTTAGTCCGTTCGTTTGCAGTAACCGTTTTGATTTTTAGGTTTCACTCTGTTTTCTCCTATAGGGATACATGTATTTGGAACTCTAAATCAAACACGGTTTGTGCTAGCTCTTTGAAACTTGACACAATAAAGCAGTTTCAAGTTCTATCTCTATGGTTTGTTTGCTGTTTATTTAGCCCTAAGCAGAGACTGGCTAAAATCACTTTTACTTAAAGGGGTTGCCAAGCTTCCAAAAACTACGAGTTGCCTGAAATCTCAGCAAACATTTTTTCACCCAATCTTGTTGATTCTTTCAGGTAATGATCATTACACCACAACCACTTGGCTCACCAAATTTCGTTCTTCTAGGTTAAACCGTTCGTTTGCAGGAACCGTTTTCATTTATAGGTTTCACTCTGTTTTCTCCTATCGGGATACATGTATTTGGAACTCTAAATCAAACACGGTTATTGCTAGCTCTTTGAAACTTGACACAATAAAGCAGTTTCAAGTTCTATCTCTATGGTTTGTTTGCTGTTGATGTAGCCCTAAGCAGAGACTGGCGAAAATCACTTTCATGGAAAGGGGTTGCCAAGCTTCCAAAAAACTACGAGTTTCCTGAAATCTCCTCCAACATTTTTTCACCCAATCTTGATGATTCTTTCAGGTAATGATCAGTACTCCAAAACCACTTGGCTCACCAAATTTCGTTCTTCTAGGTTAAACCGTTCGTTGGCAGTAACCGTTTTCATTTTTAGTTTTCACCCTGTTTTCTTCTATAGAGATACATGTATTTGGAACTCTAAATAAAACACGGTTTGTGCTAGCTCGTTGAAACTTGACACAATAAAGCAGTTTCAAGTTCTATCTCTATGGTTTGTTTGCTGTTGATGTAGCCCTAAGCAGAGACTGGCGAAAATCACTTTCATGGAAAGGGGTTGCCAAGCTTCCAAAAAACTACGAGTTGCCTCAAATCTCAGCCAACATTTTTTCACCCAATCTTGATGATTCTTTTAGGTAATGATCAGTACAGCAAAACCACTTGGCTCACCAAATTTCGTTCTTCTAGGTTAAACCGTTCGTTTGCAGTAACCGTTTCCATTTTTAGGTTTCACTCTGTTTTCTCCTATAGGGATACATGTATTTGGAACTCTAAATCAAACACGGTTTGTGCTAGCTCTTTGAAACTTGACACAATAAAGCAGTTTCAAGTTCTATCTCGATGGATTGTTTGCTGTTGATGTAGCCCTAAGCAGAGACTGGCGAAAATCACTTTCATGGAAAGGGGTTGCCAAGCTTCCAAAAAACTACGAGTTTCCTGAAATCTCCTCCAACATTTTTTCACCCAATCTTGATGATTCTTTCAGGTAATGATCAGTACACCAAAACCACTTGGCTCACCAAATTTCGTTCTTCCTGGTTAAACCGTTCGTTTGCAGTAACCGTTTCCATTTTTAGGTTTCACTCTGTTTTCTCCTATAGGGATACATGTATTTGGAACTCTAAATGAAACACGGTTTGTGCTAGCTCTTTGAAACTTGACACAATAAAGCAGTTTCAACTTCTATCTCTATGGTTTGTTTGCTGTTGATGTAGCCCTAAGCAGAGACTGGCGAAAATCACTTTCATGGAAAGGGGTTGCCAAGCTTCCAAATAACTGAGAGTTGCCTGAAATCTCAGCAAACATTTTTTCACCCAATCTTGATGATTCTTTCAGGTAAGGATCAGTCCACCAAAACCACTTGGCTCACCAAATTTCGTTCTTCTAGGTTAAACCGTTCGTTTGCAGTAACCGTTTTCATTTATAGGTTTCACTCTGTTTTCTCCTATAGGGATACATGTATTTGGAACCCTAAATCAAACACGGTTTGGGCTAGCTCTTTGAAACTTGACACAATAAAGCAGTTTCAAGTTCTATCTCTATGGTTTTTTTGCTGTTGATGTAGCCCTAAGCAGAGACTGGCGAAAATCACTTTCATGGAAAGGGCCTGCCAAGCTTCCAAAAAACTACGAGTTGCCTGAAATCTCAGCCAACATTTTTTCACCCAATCTTGATGATTCTTTCAGGTAATGATCAGTACTCCAAAACCACTTGGCTCATCAAATTTCGTTCCTCTAGGTTAAACCGTTCGTTGGCAGTAACCGTTTTCAATTTTAGTTTTCACTCTGTTTTCTTCTATAGAGATACATGTATTTGGAACTCTAAATCAAACACGGTTTGTGCTAGCACTTTGAAACTTTACACAATAAAGCAGTTTCAAGTTCTATCTCTATGGATTGTTTGCTGTTGATGTAGCCCTAAGGTGAGACTGGCGAAAATCACTTTCATGGAAAGGGGTTGCCAAGCTTCCAAAAAACTAGGAGTTGCCTGAAATCTCAGCCAACATTTTTTCACCCAATCTTGATGATTCTTTCAGGTAATGATCAGTACACAAAAACCACTTGGCTCACCAAATTTCGTTCTTCTAGGTTAAACCGTTCGTTTGCAGTAACCGTTTTCATTTTTAGGTTTCACTCTGTTTTCTCCTATAGGGATACATGTATTTGGAACTCTAAATCAAACACGGTTTGTGCTAGCTCTTTGAAACTTGACACAATAAAGCAGTTTCAAGTGCTATCTCTATGATTTGTTTGCTGTTGATGTAGCCCTAAGCAGAGACTGGCGAAAATCACTTTCATGGAAAGTGGTTGCCAAGCTTCCAAAAAACTACGAGTTTCCTGAAATCTCCTCCAACATTTTTTCACCCAATCTTGATGATTCTTTCAGGTAATGATCAGTACTCCAAAACCACTTGGCTCACCAAATTTCGTTCTTCTAGGTTAAACCGTTCGTTGGCAGTAACCGTTTTCATTTTTAGTTTTCACCCTGTTTTCTTCTATAGAGATACATGTATTTGGAACTCTAAATCAAACACGGTTTGTGCTAGCTCGTTGAAACTTGACACAATAAAGCAGTTTCAAGTTCTATCTCTATGGTTTGTTTGCTGTTGATGTAGCCCTAAGCAGAGACTGGCGAAAATCACTTTCATGGAAAGGGGTTGTCAAGCTTCCAAAAAACTGCGAGTTGCCTGAAATCTTAGCAAACATTTTTTCACCCAATCTTGATGATTCTTTCAGGTAATGATCAGTACACCAAAACCACTTGGCTCACCAAATTTCGTTCTTCTAGGTTAAACCGTTCGTTTGCAGTAACCGTTTTCATTTTTAGTTTTCACTCTGTTTTCTTCTATAGGCATACATGTATTTGGAACTCTAAATCAAACACGGTTTGTGCTAGCTCTTTGAAACTTGACACAATAAAGCAGTTTCAACTTCTATCTCTATGGTTTGTTTGCTGTTGATGTAGAACTAAGCAGAGACTGGCGAAAATCACTTTCATGGAAAGGGGTTGCCAAGCTTCCCAAAAACTAGGAGTTGCCTCAAATCTCAGCCAACATTTTTTCACCCAATCTTGATGATTCTTTCAGGTAATGATCAGTACAGCAAAACCACTTGGCTCACCAAATTTCGTTCTTTTAGGTTAAACCGTTCGTTTGCAGTAACCGTTTCCATTTTTAGGTTTCACTCTGTTTTCTCCTATAGGGATACATGTATTTGGAACTCTAAATCAAACACGGTTTGTGCTAGCTCTTTGAAACTTGACACAATAAAGCAGTTTCAAGTTCTATCTCTATGGTTTGTTTGCTGTTGATGTAGCCCTAAGCAGAGACTGCCGAAAATCACTTTCATGGAAAGGGGTTGTCAAGCTTCCAAAAAACTACGAGTTGCCTGAAATCTCCTCCAACATTTTTTCACCCAATTTGATGATTCTTTCAGGTAAAGATCAGTACACCAAAACCACTTGGCTCACCAAATTTCGTTCTTCCTGGTTAAAAAGTTCGTTTGCAGTAACCGTTTCCATTTTTAGGTTTCACTCTGTTTTCTCCTATAGGGATACATGTATTTGGAACTCTAAATCAAACACGGTTTGTGCTAGCTCTTTGAAACTTGACACAATAAAGCAGTTTCAAGTTCTATCTCTATGGGTTTTTTGCTGTTGATGTAGCCCTAAGCAGAGACTGGCGAAAATCACTTTCATGGAAAGGCGTTGCCAAGCTTTCAAAAAACTACGAGTTGCCTGAAATCTCAGCCAACATTTTTTCACCCAATCTTGATGATTCTTTCAGGTAATGATCAGTACTCCAAAACCACTTGGCTCATCAAATTTCGTTCTTCTAGGTTAAACCGTTCGTTGGCAGTAACCGTTTTCAATTTTAGTTTTCACTCTGTTTTCTTCTATAGAGATACATGTATTTGGAACTCTAAATCAAACACGGTTTGTGCTAGCACTTTGAAACTTTACACAATAAAGCAGTTTCAAGTTCTATCTCTATGGTTTGTTTGCTGTTGATGTAGCCCTAAGGTGAGACTGGCGAAAATCACTTTCATGGAAAGGGGTTGCCAAGCTTCCAAAAAACTACGAGTTGCCTGAAATCTCAACCAACATTTTTTCACCCAATCTTGAGATTCTTTCAGGTAATGATCAGTACACCAAAACCACTTGGCTCACCAAATTTCGTTCTTCCAGGTTAAACCGTTCGTTTGCAGTAACCGTTTTCATTTTTAGGTTTCACTCTCTTTTGATATAGGATACATGTATTTGGAACTCTAAATCAAACACGGTTTGTGCTACCTCTTTGAAACTTGACACAATAAAGCAGTTTCAAGTTCTATCTCTATGGTTTGTTTGCTGTTGATGTAGCCCTAAGCAGAGACTGGCGAAAATCACTTTCATGGAAAGGGGTTGCCAAGCTTCCAAAAAACTACCAGTTGCCTGAAATCTCAACCAACATTTTTTCACCCAATCTTGAGATTCTTTCAGGTAATGATCAGTACACCAAAACCACTTGGCTCACCAAGTTTCGTTCTTCTAGGTTAAACCGTTCGTTTGCAGTAACCGTTTTCATTTTTAGGTTTCACTCTTTTTTCTCCTATAGAGATACATGTATTTGGAACTCTAAATCAAACACGGTTTGTGCTAGCTCTTTTAAACTTGACACAATAAAGCAGTTTCAAGTTCTATCTCTATGGTTTATTTGCTGTTGATGTAGCCCTAAGCAGAGACTGCCGAAAATCACTTTCATGGAAAGGGGTTGTCAAGCTTCCAAAAAACTACGAGTTGCCTGAAATCTCCTCCAACATTTTTTCACCCAATCTTGATGATTCTTTCAGGTAATGATCAGTACACCAAAACCACTTGGCTCACCAAATTTCGTTCTTCCTGGTTAAACCGTTCGTTTGCAGTAACCGTTTTCATTTTTAGGTTTCACTCTGTTTTCTCCTATAGGGATACATGTATTTGGAACTCAAAATCAAACACGGTTTGTGCTAGCTCTTTAGAACTTGACACAATAAAGCAGATTCAAGTTCTATCTCTATGGCTTGTTTGCTGTTGATGTAGCCCTAAGCAGAGACTGGTGAAAATCACTTAAATGGAAAGGGGTTTCCAAGCTTCCAAGAAACTATGTGTTTCCTGAAATCTCAGCAAACATTTTTTCACCCAACCTTGATGATTCTTTCAGGTAATGATGAGTACACCAGAACCACTTGGCTCACCAAGTTTCGTTCTTCTAGGTTAAACCGTTCGTTTGCAGTAACCTTTTTCATTTTTAGGTTTCACTCTGTTTTCTCCTATAGGGATACATGTATTTGGAACTCTAAATCAAACACGGTTTGTGCTAGCTCTTTGAAAGTTGACACAATAAAGCAGTTTCATGTTCTATCTCTATGGTTTGTTTGCTGTTGATGTAGCCCTAAGCAGAGACTGGCGAAAATCACTTTCATGGAAAAGGGTTGCCAAGCTTCCAAAAACCTACGAGTTTCCTGAAATCTCCTCCAACATTTTTTCACCCAATCTTGATGATTCTTTCAGGTAATGATGAGTACACCAAAACCACTTGGCTCACCCAATTTCCTTCTTCTAGGTTAAACCGTTCGTTTGCAGTAACCGTTTTCATTTTTACGTTTCACTCTGTTTTCTCCTATAGGGATACATGTATTTGGAACTCTAAATCAAACACGGTTTGTGCTAGCTCTTTGATACTTGACACAATAAAGCAGTTTCAAGTTCTATCTCTATGGTTTGTTTGCTGTTGATGTAGCCCTAAGCAGAGACTGGCGAAAATCACTTTCATGGAAAGAGGTTGCCAAGCTTCCAAATAACTACGAGTTGCCTGAAATCTCAGCAAACATTTTTCAACCAATCTTGATAATTCTTTCAGGTAATTATAAGTGCACCAAAACCACTAGGCTCACCAAGTTTCGTTCTTCTAGGTTTAACCGTTCATTTGCAGTAACCGTTTTCATTTTTAGGTTTCACTCTGTTTTCTCCTATAGGGATACATGTATTTGGAACTCTAAATCAAACACGGTTTGTGCTAGCTCTTTGGAACTTGACACAATAAATCAGATTCAAGTTCTATCTCTATGGTTTGTTTGCTGTTGATGTAGCCCCAAGCAGAGACTGGCGAAAATCACTTTCATGGAAAGGGGTTGAAAAGCTTCCAAAAAACTACGAGTTGCCTGAAATCTCATCAAATATTTTTTCACCCAATCTTGATGATTCTTTCAGGTAATGATCAGTTCACCAAAACCACTTGTCTCACCCAATTTCGTTCTCTAGGTTAAACCGTTCGTTTGCAGTAACCGTTTTCATTTTTAGGTTTCACTCTGTTTTCTCCTATAGGGATACATGTATTTGGAACTCTAAATCAAACACGGTTTGTGCTAGCTCCTTGGAACTTGACACAATAAAAGAGTTTCAAGTTCTATCTCTATGGTTTGTTTGCTGTTGATGTAGCCCTAAGCAGAGACTGGCGAAAATCACTTTCATGGAAAGCGGTTGCCAAGCTTCCAAAAAACTACGAGTTGCCTGAAATCTCAGCCAACATTTTTTCACCCAATCTTGATGATTCTTTCAGGTAATGATCAGTATACCAAAACCACTTGGCTCACCAAATTTTGTTCTTCTAGGTAAAACCGTTCGTTTGCAGTAACCGTTTTCATTTTTAGGTTTCACTCTGTTTTCTCCTATAGGGATACATGTATTTGGAACTCTAAATCAAACACGGTTTTTGCTAGCTCTTTGAAACTTGAAACAATAAAGCAGTTTCAAGTTCTATCTCTAAGGTTTGTTTGCTGTTGATGTAGCGCTAAGCAGAGACTGGCGAAAATCACTTTCATGGAAAAGGGTTGCCAAGCTTCCAAAAAAATATGAGTTGCCTGAAATCTCAGCAAACATTTTTTTAACCCAATCTTGATGATTCTTTCAGGTAATGATCAGTATACCAAAACCACTTGGTTTACCAAATTTCGTTTTTCTAGGTTAAACCGTTCGTTTGCAGTAACCGTTTTCATTTTTAGGTGTCACTCTGTTTTCTCCTATAGGGATACATGTATTTGGAACTCTAAATCAAACACGGTTTGTGCTAGCTCTTTGGAACTTGACACAATAAAGCAGCTTCAAGTTCTATCTCTATGGTTTGTTTGCTGTTGATGTAGCCCTAAGAAGAGACTGGCGAAAATCACTTTCATTTCAAGGGGTTGCCATTTTCCAAAAAACTACGAGTTTCCTGAAATCTCAGCCAACATTTTTTCACCCAATCTTGATGATTCTTTCAGGTAATGATCAGTACACCAAAACCACTTGGCTCACCAAATTTCGTTCTTCTAGGTTAAACCGTTCGTTTGCAGTAACCGTTTTCATTTTTAGGTTTCACTCTGTTTTCTCCTATAGGGATACATGTATTTGGAGCTCTAAATCAAACACGGTTTGTGCTACCTCTTTGAAACTTGACACAATAAAGCAGTTTAAAGTTCTGTCTCTATGGTTTGTTTGCTGTTGATGTAGCCCTAAGCAGAGACTGGCGAAAATGACTTTCATGGAAAGGGGTTGCCAAGCTTCCAAAAAACTACGAGTTTCCTGAAATCTCAGCAAACATTTTTTCACCCAATGTTGATGATTCTTTCAGGTAATGATCAGTACACCAAAACCACTTGGCTCACCAAATTTCGTTCTACTAGGTTAAACTGTTCGTTTGCAGTAACCGTTTTAATTTTTAGGTATCACTCTGTTTTCTCCTATAGGGATACATGTATTTGGAACTCTAAATCAAACACGGTTTGTGCTAGCTCTTTGAAACTTGACACAATAAAGCAGATTCACGTTCTATCTCTATGGTTTGTTTGCTGTTGATGTAGCCCTAAGCAGAGAGTGGCGAAAATCACTTTCATGGAAAGGGGTTGCCAAGCTTCCAAAAAACTACGAGTTGCCTGAAATCTCAGCAAACATTTTTTCACCCAATCTTGATGATTCTTTCAGGTAATGATGAGTACACCAAAACCACTTGGCTCACCAAATTTCGTTCTTCTAGGTTAAACCGTTCGTTTGCAGTAACCATTTTCACTTTTAGTTTTCACTCTGTTTTCTGCTATAGGGATACATGTATTTGGAACTCTAAATCAAACACGGTTTGTGCTACCTCTTTGAAACTTGACGCAATAAAGCAGTTTCAAGTTCTATCTCTATGGTTTGTTTGCTGTTGATGTAGCTAGCCCTAAGTAGAGACTGGCGAAAATCACTTTCATTTAAAGGGGTTGCCAAGCTTCCAAAAAACTACGTGTTGCCTGAAATCTCAGAAAACATTTTTTCACCCAATCTTGATGATTCTTTCAGGTAATGATCAGTATACCAAAACCACTTGGCTCACCAAATTTCGTTCTTCTAGGTTAAATCGTTCGTTTGCAGTAACCGTTTTCATTTTTAGGTTGCACTCTGTTTTCTCCTATATGTATACATGTATTTGGAACACTAAATCAAACACGATTTGTGCTAGCTCATTGAAACTTGACACAATAAAGCAGTTTCAAGTTCTATCTCTATGGTTTGTTTGCTGTTGATGTAGCTAGCCCTAAGTAGAGACTGGCCAAAATCACTTTCATTTAAAGGGGTTTGCCAAGCTTCCAAAAAACTACGAGTTGCCTGAAATCTCAGCAAATATTTTTTCACCCAATCTTGATGATTCTTTCAGGTAATGAACAGTACACCAAAACCACTTGGCTCACCAAATTTCGTTCTTCTAGGTTAACCGTTCGTTTGCAGTAACCGTTTGAAGTTTTAGTTTTCACTCTGTTTTCTCCTATAGGGATACATGTATTTGGAACTCTAAATCAAACACGGTTTGTGCTAGCTCTTTTAAACTTTAAACAATAAAGCAGTTTCAAGTTCTATCTCTATAATTTGTTTGCTGTTGATTTAGCCCTAAGCAGAGACTGGCAGAAAATCCCTTTTATTTAAAGGGGTTGACAAGCTTCCTAAAAACTACGAGTTGCCTGAAATCTCAGCACACATTTTTTCACCCAATCTTGATGATTATTTCAAGTAATGATCAGTACACCAAAACCACTTGGCTCACCAAATTTCGTTCTTCTAGGTTAAACCGTTCGTTTGCAGTAAACCGTTTTCATTTTTAGGTTTCACTCTGTTTTCTCCTATAGGGATACATGTATTTGGAACTCTAAATCAAACACGGTTTTGTGCTAGCTCTTTGAAGCTTGACACAATAAAGCAGTTTCAAGTCTATCTTCTATGGTTTGTTTGCTGTTGATGTAGCTAGCCCTAAGTAGAGACTTGCAAAAATCACTTTCATTTAAAGTGGTTTGCCAAGCTTCCAAAAAACTACGTGTTGCCTGAAATCTCAGCAAACATTTTTTCACCCAATCTTGATGATTCTTTCAGGTAATGATCAGTATACCAAAACCACTTGGCTCACCAAATTTCGTTCTTCTAGGTTAAACCGTTCGTTTGCAGTAACCGTTTTCATTTTTAGGTTGCACTCTGTTTTCTCTATATGGTACATGTATTTGGAACACTAAATCAAACACGGTTGTTCTAGCTCTTTGGAACTCGACACAATAAAGCAGATTTCAAGTTCTATCGCTAAGGTTTGTTTGCTGTTGATGTAGCCCTAAGCATAGACTGGCGAAAATCACTTTCATGGAAAGGGGTTGCCAAGCTTCCAAAAACTACGAGTTGACTGAAAATCTCAGCACACATTTTTTCACCCAATCTTGATGATTATTTCAAGTAATGATCAGTACACCAAAACCACTTGGCTCACCAAATTTCGTCTTCTAGGTTAAACCGTTCGTTTGCAGTAACCGTTTTCATTTTTAGGTTTCACTCTGTTTTCTCCTATAGGGATACATGTATTTGGAACTATATATCAAACACGATTTGTGCTAGCTCATTGAAACTTGACACAATAAAGCATTTTCAAGTTCTATCTTTATGGTTTATTTGCTGTTAATGTAGCCCTAAGCAGAGACTGGCGAAAATCACTTGAATGGAAAGGGATAGCCAAGATTCCAAAAAACTACGAGTTGCCTGAAATCTCAGCAAACATTTTTTCACCCAATCTTGATGATTCTTTCAGGTAATGATCAGTACACCAAAACCACTTGCTCACCCAATTTCGTTCTTCTAGGTTAAACAGTTCGTTTCCAGTAACCGTTTTCATTTTTAGGTTTCACTCTGTTTTCTCTATATGTATACATGTATTTGGAACACTAAATCAAACACGGTTTGTTCTAGCTCTTTGGAACTCGACACAATAAAGCAGATTCAAGTTCTATCGCTAAGGTTTGTTTGCTGTTGATGTAGCCCTAAGCATAGACTGGCGAAAATCACTTTCATGGAAAGGGGTTGCCAAGCTTCCAAAAAACTACGAGTTGCCTGAAATCTCAGCAAACATTTTTTCACCCAATCTTGATGATTCTTTCAGGTAATGATCAGTACACCAAAACCACTGGCTCACCAAATTTCGTTCTTCTAGGTTAAACGTTCGTTTGCAGTAACCGTTTTCATTTTTAGGTTTCACTCTGTTTTCTCCTATAGAGATACATGTATTTGGAACTCTTAATCGAACACAGTGTGTGCTAGCTATTTGAAACTTGACACAATAAAGCAGTTTCAAGTTCTATCTCTATGGTTTGTTTGCTGTTGATGTAGCTAGCCCTAAGTAGAGACTGGCCAAAATCCTTTCATTTAAAGGTTTTGCCAAGCTTCCAAAAAACTACGAGTTGCCTGAAATCTCAGCAAATATTTTTTCACCCAATCTTGATGATTCTTTCAGGTAATGAACAGTACACCAAAACCACTTGGCTCACCAAATTTCGTTCTTCTAGGTTAACCGTTCGTTTGCAGTAACCGTTTTCAGTTTTAGTTTTCACTCTATTTTCTCCTATAGGGATACATGTATTTGGAACTCTAAATCCAACACGGTTTGTGCTAGCTCTTTTAAACTTTAAACAATAAAGCAGTTTCAAGTTCTATCTCTATAATTTGTTTGCTGTTGATTTAGCCCTAAGCAGAGACTGGCGATAATCCCTTTTATTTAAAGGGGTTGACAAGCTTCCAAAAACTACGAGTTGCCTGAAATCTCAGCACACATTTTTTCACCCAATCTTGATGATTATTTCAAGTAATGATCAGTACACCAAAACCACTTGGCTCACCAAATTTCGTTCTTCTAGGTTAAACCGTTCGTTTGCAGTAACCGTTTTCATTTTTAGGTTTCACTCTGTTTTCTCCTATAGGGATACATGTATTTGGAACTATATATCAAACACGATTTGTGCTAGCTCATTGAAACTTGACACAATAAAGCAGTTTCAAGTTCTATCTTTATGGTTTGTTTGCTGTTAATGTAGCCCTATGCAGAGACTGGCGAAATCACTTGAATGGAAAGGGATAGCCAAGATTCCAAAAAACTACAAGTTGCCTGAAATCTCAGCAAACATTTTTTCACCCAAACTTGATGATTCTTTCAGGTAATGATCAGTACACGAAAACCACTTGGCTCACCCAATTTCGTTCTTCTAGGTTAAACAGTTCGTTTCCAGTAACCGTTTTCATTTTTAGGTTTCACTCCGTTTTCTCCTATAGGGATACATGTATTTGGAACACTAAATCAAACACGGTTTGTGCTAGCTCTTTGAAACTTGACACAATAAAGCAGTTTCAAGTTCTATCTCTATGGTTGGTTTGCTGTTGATGTAGCCCTAAGCAGAGACTGGCGAAAATCACTTTCATGGAAAGGGGTTGCCAAACTTCCAAAAAACTACGAGTTGCCTGAAATCTCAGCAAACATTTTTTCACCCAATCTTGATGATTCATTCAGGTAATGATCAGTACACCAAAACCACTTGGCTCACCAAATTTCGTTCTTCTAGGTTAAACCGTTCGTTTGCAGTAACCGTTTTCATTTTTAGGTTTCACTCTGTTTTCTCCTATAGGGATACATGTATTTGGAACTATATATCAAACACGGTTTGTGCTAGCTCATTGAAACTTGACACAATAAAGCAGTTTCAAGTTCTATCTCTATGGTTTGTTTGCTGTTGATGTAGCCCTAAGCAGAGACTGGCGAAAATCACTTTAATGGAAAAGGATAGCCAAGATTCCAAAAAACTGCAAGTTGCCTGAAATCTCAGCAAACATTTTTTCACCCAATCTTGATGATTCTTTCAGGTAATGATCAGTACACCAAAACCACTTGGCTCACGCAATTTCCTTCTTCTAGGTTAAACAGTTCGTTTGCAGTAACCCTTTTCATTTTTAGGTTTCACTCTGTTTTCTCCTATAGGGATACATGTATTTGGAACTCTAAATCAAACACGGTTTGTGCTAGCTCTTTGAAGCTTGACACAATAAAGCAGTTTCAAGTTCTATCTCTATGGTTTGTTTGCTGTTGATGTAGCTAGCCCTAAGTAGAGACTGGCGAAAATCACTTTCATTTAAAGGGGTTTGCCAAGCTTCCAAAAAACTACGTGTTGCCTGAAATCTCAGCAAACATTTTTTCACCCAATCTTGATGATTCTTTCAGGTAATGATCAGTATACCAAAACCACTTGGCTCACCAAATTTCGTTCTTCTAGGTTAAACCGTTCGTTTGCAGTAACCGTTTTCATTTTTAGGTTGCACTCTGTTTTCTCCTATATGGATACATGTATTTGGAACACTAAATCAAACACGGTTTGTTCTAGCTGTTTGGAACTCGACACAATAAAGCAGATTCAAGTTCTATCGCTAAGTTTTGTTTGCTGTTGATGTAGCCCTAAGCATAGACTGGCGAAAATCACTTTCATGGAAAGGGGTTGCCAAGCTTCCAAAAAACTACGAGTTGCCTGAAATCTCAGCACACATTTTTTCACCCAATCTTGATGATTATTTCAAGTAATGATCAGTACACCAAAACCACTTGGCTCACCAAATTTCGTTCTTCTAGGTTAAACCGTTCGTTTGCAGTAACCGTTTTCATTTTTAGGTTTCACTCTGTTTTCTCCTATAGGGATACATGTATTTGGAACTATATATCAAACACGATTTGTGCTAGCTCATTGAAACTTGACACAATAAAGCAGTTTCAAGTTCTATCTTTATGGTTTGTTTGCTGTTAATGTAGCCCTAAGCAGAGACTGGCGAAAATCACTTGAATGGAAAGGGATAGCCAAGATTCCAAAAAACTACAAGTTGCCTGAAATCTCAGCAAACATTTTTTCACCCAATCTTGATGATTCTTTCAGGTAATGATCAGTACACCAAAACCACTTGGCTCACGCAATTTCCTTCTTCTAGGTTAAACAGTTCGTTTGCAGTAACCGTTTTCATTTTTAGGTTTCACTCTGTTTTCTCCTATACGGATACATGTATTTGGAACTCTAAATCAAACACGGTTTGTGCTAGCTCTTTGAAACTTGACACAATAAAGCAGTTTCAAGTTCTATCTCTATGGTTTGTTTGCTGTTGATGTAGCTAGCCCTAAGTAGAGACTTGCGAAAATCACTTTCATTTAAAGGGGTTTGCCAAGCTTCCAAAAAACTACTTGTTGCCTGAAATCTCAGCAAACATTTTTTCACCCAATCTTGATGATTCTTTCAGGTAATGATCAGTATACCAAAACCACTTGGCTCACCAAATTTCGTTCTTCTAGGTTAAACCGTTCGTTTGCAGTAACCGTTTTCATTTTTAGGTTGCACTCTGTTTTCTCCTATATGGATACATGTATTTGGAACACTAAATCAAACACGGTTTGTTCTAGCTCTTTGGAACTCGACACAATAAAGCAGATTCATGTTCTATCGCTAAGGTTTGTTTGCTGTTGATGTAGCCCTAAGCATAGACTGGCGAAAATCACTTTCATGGAAAGGGGTTGCCAAGCTTCCAAAAAACTACGAGTTGCCTGAAATCTCAGCAAACATTTTTTCACCCAATCTTTATGATTCTTTCAGGTAATGATCAGTACATGAAAACCACTTGGCTCACCAAATTTCGTTCTTCTAGGTTAAACCGTTCGTTTGCAGTAACCGTTTTCATTTTTAGGTTTCACTCTGTTTTCTCCTATAGAGATACATGTATTTGGAACTCTTAATCAAACACAGTGTGTGCTAGCTATTTGAAACTTGACACTATAAAGCAGTTTCAAGTACTATCTCTATGGTTTGTTTGCTGTTGATGTAGCCCTAAGCAGAGACTGGCGAAAATCACTTTCATGGAAAGGGGTTGCCAAGCTTCCAAAAAACTAGGAGTTGCCTGAAATCTCAGCAAACATTTTTTCACCCAATCTTGATGATTCTTTCAGGTAATGATCAGTACACCAAAACCACTTGGCTCACCCAATTTCGTTTTTCTAGGTTAAACCGTTCGTTTGCAGTAACCGTTTTCATTTTTTGGTTTCACTCTTTTTTCTCCTATAGGGATACATGTATTTGGAACTATGAATCAAACACGGTTTGTGCTAGCTCTTTGGAACTTGACACAATAAATCAGATTCAAGTTCTATCTGTATGGTTTGTTTGCTGTTGATGTAGCCCTAAGCAGAGACTGGCGAAAATCACTTTCATGGAAAGAAGTTGCCAAGCTTCCAAATAACTACGAGTTGCCTGAAATCTCAGCAAACATTTTTCACCCAATCTTGATAATTCTTTCAGGTAATGATAAGTGCACCAAAACCACTAGGCTCACCAAGTTTCGTTCTTCTAGGTTAAACCGTTCGTTTGCAGTAACCGTTTTCATTTTTAGGTTTCACTCTGTTTTCTCCTATAGGGATACATGTATTTGGAACTCTACATCAAACACGGTTTGTGCTAGCTCTTTGGAACTTGACACAATAAATCAGATTCAAGTTCTATCTCTATGGTTTGTTTGCTGTTGATGTAGCCCCAAGCAGAGACTGGCGAAAATCACTTTCATGGAAAGGGGTTGAAAAGCTTCCAAAAAACTACGAGTTGCCTGAAATCTCATCAAATATTTTTTCACCCAATCTTGATGATTCTTTCAGGTAATGATCAGTTCACCAAAACCACTTGGCTCACCCAATTTCGTTCTCTAGGTTAAACCGTTCGTTTGCAGTAACCGTTTTCATTTTTAGGTTTCACTCTGTTTTCTCCTATAGGGATACATGTATTTGGAACTCTAAATCAAACACGGTTTGTGCTAGCTCCTTGGAACTTGACACAATAAAAGAGTTTCAAGTTCTATCTCTATGGTTTGTTTGCTGTTGATGTAGCCCTAAGCAGAGACTGGCGAAAATCACTTTCATGGAAAGCGGTTGCCAAGCTTCCAAAAAACTACGAGTTGCCTGAAATCTCAGCCAACATTTTTTCACCCAATCTTGATGATTCTTTCAGGTAATGATCAGTATACCAAAACCACTTGGCTCACCAAATTTTGTTCTTCTAGGTAAAACCGTTCGTTTGCAGTAACCGTTTTCATTTTTAGGTTTCACTCTGTTTTCTCCTATAGGGATACATGTATTTGGAACTCTAAATCAAACACGGTTTTTGCTAGCTCTTTGAAACTTGAAACAATAAAGCAGTTTCAAGTTCTATCTCTAAGGTTTGTTTGCTGTTGATGTAGCGCTAAGCAGAGACTGGCGAAAATCACTTTCATGGAAAAGGGTTGCCAAGCTTCCAAAAAAATATGAGTTGCCTGAAATCTCAGCAAACATTTTTTTAACCCAATCTTGATGATTCTTTCAGGTAATGATCAGTATACCAAAACCACTTGGCTTACCAAATTTCGTTTTTCTAGGTTAAACCGTTCGTTTGCAGTAACCGTTTTCATTTTTAGGTGTCACTCTGTTTTCTCCTATAGGGATACATGTATTTGGAACTCTAAATCAAACACGGTTTGTGCTAGCTCTTTGGAACTTGACACAATAAAGCAGCTTCAAGTTCTATCTCTATGGTTTGTTTGCTGTTGATGTAGCCCTAAGAAGAGACTGGCGAAAATCACTTTCATTTCAAGGGGTTGCCAAGATTCCAAAAAACTACGAGTTGCCTGAAATCTCAGCCAACATTTTTTCACCCAATCTTGATGACTCTTTCAGGTAATGATCAGTACACCAAAATCACTTGACTCACCAAATTTCGTTCTTCTAGGTTAAACCGTTCGTTTGCAGTAACCGTTTTCATTTTTAGGTTTCACTCTGTTTTCTCCTATAGGGATACATGTATTTGGAACTCTAAATCAAACACGGTTTGTGCTACCTCTTTGAAACTTGACACAATAAAGCAGTTTAAAGTTCTGTCTCTATGGTTTGTTTGCTGTTGATGTAGCCCTAAGCAGAGACTGGCGAAAATCACTTTCATGGAAAGGGGTTGCCAAGCTTCCAAAAAACTACGAGTTTCCTGAAATCTCAGCAAACATTTTTTCACCCAATGTTGATGATTCTTTCAGGTAATGATGAGTACACCAAAACCACTTGGCTCACCAAATTTCGTTCTTCTAGGTTAAACCATTCGTTTGCAGTAACCGTTTTCATTTTTAGGTTTCACTCTCTTTTCTCCTATAGGGATACATGTATTTGGAACTCTAAATCACACACGGTTTGGGCTAGCTATTTGAAACTTGACACAATAAAGCAGTTTAAAATTCTATCTCTATGGTTTGTTTGCTGTTGATGTAGCCCTAAGCAGAGACTGGCGATAATCACTCTCATGGAAAGGGGTTGCCAAGCTTCCAGAAGAGTACGAGTTGCCTATAATCTCAGCAAACATTTTATCAGCCAATCTTGATGATTCTTTCAGGTAATGATCAGTACACCAAAACCACTTGGCTCACCAAATTTCGTTCTTCTAGGTTAACCGTTCGTTTGCAGTAACCGTTTTCAGTTTTAGTTTTCACTCTGTTTTCTGCTATAGGGATACATGTATTTGGAACTCTAAATCAAACACGGTTTGTGCTACCTCTTTGAAACTTGACACAATAAAGCAGTTTCAAGTTCTATCTCTATGGTTTGTTTGCTGTTGATGTAGCTAGCCCTAAGTAGAGACTGGCGAAAATCACTTTCATTTAAAGGGGTTGCCAAGCTTCCAAAAAACTACGTGTTGCCTGAAATCTCAGAAAACATTTTTTCCCCCAATCTTGATGATTCTTTCAGGTAATGATCAGTATACCAAAACCACTTGGCTCACCAAATTTCGTTCTTCTAGGTTAAATCGTTCGTTTGCAGTAACCGTTTTCATTTTTAGGTTGCACTCTGTTTTCTCCTATATGTATACATGTATTTGGAACACTAAATCAAACACGGTTTGTGCTAGCTCTTTGGAACTCGACACAATAAAGCAAATTCAAGTTCTATCGCTAAAGTTTGTTTGCTGTTGATGTAGCCCTAAGCATAGACTGGCGAAAATCACTTTCATGGAAAGGGGTTGCCAAGCTTCCAAAAAACTACGAGTTGCCTGAAATCTCAGCAAACATTTTTTCACCCAATCTTGATGATTCTTTCAGGTAATGATCAGTACACCAAAACCACTTGGCTCACCAAATTTCGTTCTTCTAGGTTAAACCGTTCGTTTGCAGTAACCGTTTTCATTTTTAGGTTTCACTCTGTTTTCTCCTATAGAGATACATGTATTTGGAACTCTTAATCGAACACAGTGTGTGCTAGCTATTTGAAACTTGACACAATAAAGCAGTTTCAAGTTCTATCTCTATGGTTTGTTTGCTGTTGATGTAGCTAGCCCTAAGTAGAGACTGGCCAAAATCACTTTCATTTAAAGGGTTTTGCCAAGCTTCCAAAAAACTACGAGTTGCCTGAAATCTCAGCAAATATTTTTTCACCCAATCTTGATGATTCTTTCAGGTAATGAACAGTACACCAAAACCACTTGGCTCACCAAATTTCGTTCTTCTAGGTTAACCGTTCGTTTGCAGTAACCGTTTTCAGTTTTAGTTTTCACTCTATTTTCTCCTATAGGGATACATGTATTTGGAACTCTAAATCCAACACGGTTTGTGCTAGCTCTTTTAAACTTTAAACAATAAAGCAGTTTCAAGTTCTATCTCTATAATTTGTTTGCTGTTGATTTAGCCCTAAGCAGAGACTGGCGATAATCCCTTTTATTTAAAGGGGTTGACAAGCTTCCAAAAAACTACGAGTTGCCTGAAATCTCAGCACACATTTTTTCACCCAATCTTGATGATTATTTCAAGTAATGATCAGTACACCAAAACCACTTGGCTCACCAAATTTCGTTCTTCTAGGTTAAACCGTTCGTTTGCAGTAACCGTTTTCATTTTTAGGTTTCACTCTGTTTTCTCCTATAGGGATACATGTATTTGGAACTATATATCAAACACGATTTGTGCTAGCTCATTGAAACTTGACACAATAAAGCAGTTTCAAGTTCTATCTTTATGGTTTGTTTGCTGTTAATGTAGCCCTATGCAGAGACTGGCGAAAATCACTTGAATGGAAAGGGATAGCCAAGATTCCAAAAAACTACAAGTTGCCTGAAATCTCAGCAAACATTTTTTCACCCAAACTTGATGATTCTTTCAGGTAATGATCAGTACACGAAAACCACTTGGCTCACCCAATTTCGTTCTTCTAGGTTAAACAGTTCGTTTCCAGTAACCGTTTTCATTTTTAGGTTTCACTCTGTTTTCTCCTATAGGGATACATGTATTTGGAACACTAAATCAAACACGGTTTGTGCTAGCTCTTTGAAACTTGACACAATAAAGCAGTTTCAAGTTCTATCTCTATGGTTGGTTTGCTGTTGATGTAGCCCTAAGCAGAGACTGGCGAAAATCACTTTCATGGAAAGGGGTTGCCAAACTTCCAAAAAACTACGAGTTGCCTGAAATCTCAGCAAACATTTTTTCACCCAATCTTGATGATTCATTCAGGTAATGATCAGTACACCAAAACCACTTGGCTCACCAAATTTCGTTCTTCTAGGTTAAACCGTTCGTTTGCAGTAACCGTTTTCATTTTTAGGTTTCACTCTGTTTTCTCCTATAGGGATACATGTATTTGGAACTATATATCAAACACGGTTTGTGCTAGCTCATTGAAACTTGACACAATAAAGCAGTTTCAAGTTCTATCTCTATGGTTTGTTTGCTGTTGATGTAGCCCTAAGCAGAGACTGGCGAAAATCACTTTAATGGAAAAGGATAGCCAAGATTCCAAAAAACTGCAAGTTGCCTGAAATCTCAGCAAACATTTTTTCACCCAATCTTGATGATTCTTTCAGGTAATGATCAGTACACCAAAACCACTTGGCTCACGCAATTTCCTTCTTCTAGGTTAAACAGTTCGTTTGCAGTAACCCTTTTCATTTTTAGGTTTCACTCTGTTTTCTCCTATAGGGATACATGTATTTGGAACTCTAAATCAAACACGGTTTGTGCTAGCTCTTTGAAGCTTGACACAATAAAGCAGTTTCAAGTTCTATCTCTATGGTTTGTTTGCTGTTGATGTAGCTAGCCCTAAGTAGAGACTTGCGAAAATCACTTTCATTTAAAGGGGTTTGCCAAGCTTCCAAAAAACTACGTGTTGCCTGAAATCTCAGCAAACATTTTTTCACCCAATCTTGATGATTCTTTCAGGTAATGATCAGTATACCAAAACCACTTGGCTCACCAAATTTCGTTCTTCTAGGTTAAACCGTTCGTTTGCAGTAACCGTTTTCATTTTTAGGTTGGACTCTGTTTTCTCCTATATGGATACATGTATTTGGAACACTAAATCAAACACGGTTTGTTCTAGCTCTTTGGAACTCGACACAATAAAGCAGATTCAAGTTCTATCGCTAAGTTTTGTTTGCTGTTGATGTAGCCCTAAGCATAGACTGGCGAAAATCACTTTCATGGAAAGGGGTTGCCAAGCTTCCAAAAAACTACGAGTTGCCTGAAATCTCAGCACACATTTTTTCACCCAATCTTGATGATTATTTCAAGTAATGATCAGTACACCAAAACCACTTGGCTCACCAAATTTCGTTCTTCTAGGTTAAACCGTTCGTTTGCAGTAACCGTTTTCATTTTTAGGTTTCACTCTGTTTTCTCCTATAGGGATACATGTATTTGGAACTATATATCAAACACGATTTGTGCTAGCTCATTGAAACTTGACACAATAAAGCAGTTTCAAGTTCTATCTTTATGGTTTGTTTGCTGTTAATGTAGCCCTAAGCAGAGACTGGCGAAAATCACTTGAATGGAAAGGGATAGCCAAGATTCCAAAAAACTACAAGTTGCCTGAAATCTCAGCAAACATTTTTTCACCCAATCTTGATGATTCTTTCAGGTAATGATCAGTACACCAAAACCACTTGGCTCACGCAATTTCCTTCTTCTAGGTTAAACAGTTCGTTTGCAGTAACCGTTTTCATTTTTAGGTTTCACTCTGTTTTCTCCTATACGGATACATGTATTTGGAACTCTAAATCAAACACGGTTTGTGCTAGCTCTTTGAAACCTGACACAATAAAGCAGTTTCAAGTTCTATCTCTATGGTTTGTTTGCTGTTGATGTAGCTAGCCCTAAGTAGAGACTGGCCAAAATCACTTTCATTTAAAGGGGTTTGCCAAGCTTCCAAAAAACTACGAGTTTCCTGAAATCTCAGCAAATATTTTTTCACCCAATCTTGATGATTCTTTCAGGTAATGATCAGTACACCAAAACCACTTGCCTCACCAAATTTCGTTCTTCTAGGTTAACCGTTCGTTTTCAGTAACCGTTTTCAGTTTTAGTTTTCACTCTGTTTTCTCCTATAGGGATACATGTATTTGGAACTCTAAATCCAACACGGTTTGTGCTAGCTCTTTTAAACTTTAAACAATAAAGCAGTTTCAAGTTCTATCTCTATAATTTGTTTGCTGTTGATGTAGCCCTAAGCAGAGACCGGCGAAAATCCCTTTTATTTAAAGGGGTTGCCAAGCTTCCAAAAAACTACGAGTTGCCTGAAATCTCAGCACACATTTTTTCACCCAATCTTGATGATGATTTCAAGTAATGATCAGTACACCAAAACCACTTGGCTCACCAAATTTCGTTCTTCTAGGTTAATCCGTTCGTTTGCAGTAACCGTTTTCATTTTTAGGTTTCACTCTGTTTTCTCCTATAGGGATCCATGTATTTGGAACTCTAAATCAAACACGGTTTGGGCTAGCTCTTTGGAACTTGACACAATAAAGCAGTTTCAAGTTCTATCTCTATGGTTTGTTTGCTGTTGATGTACCCCTAAGCAGAGACTGGCGAAAATCACTTTAATGGAAAGGGGTTGCCAAGCTTCCAAAAAACTACGAGTTGCCTAAAATCTCAGCAAACATTTTTTCACCCAATCTTGATGATTCTTTCAGGTAATGATCAGTACACCAAAACCAATAGGCTCACCCAATTTCGTTCTTCTAGGTTAAACCGTTCGTTTGCAGTAACCATTTTCATTTTTAGGTTTCACTCTGTTTTCTCCTATAAGGATACATGTATTTGGAACTCTAAATCAAACACGGTTTGTGCTAGCTCTTTGGAACTTGACACAATAAAGCAGTTTCAAGTTCTATCTCTATGGTTTGTTTGCTGTTGATGTAGCCCTAAGCAGAGACTGGCGAAAATCACTTTCATGAAAACGGTTTGCCAAGCTTCCAAAAAGTACGAGTTGCCTGAAATCTCAGCCAACATTTTTTCACCCAATATTGACGATTCTTTCAGGTAATGATCAGTATACCAAAACCACTAGGCTCACAAAATTTCGTTCTTCTAGGTTAAACCGTTCTTTTGCAGTAACCGTTTTTATTTTTAGGTTTCACTCTGTTTTCTCCTATAGGGATACATGTATTTGGAACTATATATTAAACACGGTTTGTGTTAGCTCATTGAAACTTGACACAATAAAGCAGTTTCAAGTTCTATCTCATGGTTTTTTTGCTGTTGATGTAGCCCTAAGCAGAGACTGCGAAAATCACTTTCATAGAAAGGGGTTGCCAAACTTCCAAAAAACTACGAGTTGCCTGAAATCTCAGCAAACATTTTTTCACCCAATCTTGATGATTCTTTCAGGTAATGATCAGTACACCAAAACCACTTGGATCACCCAATTTCGTTCTTCTAGGTTAAACAGTTCGTTTCCAGTAACCGTTTTCATTTTTAGGTTTCACTCTGTTTTCTCCTATAGGGATACATTTCTTTGGAACTCTAAATCAAACACGGTTTTTGCTAGCTCTTTGGAACTTGACACAATAAAGCAGATTCAAGTTCTATCTCTATGGTTTGTTTGCTGTTGATGTAGCCCTAAGCAGAGACTGCGAAAATCACTTTCATAGAAAGGGGTTGCCAAACTTCCAAAAAACTACGAGTTGCCTGAAATCTCAGCAAACATTTTTTCACCCAATCTTGATGATTCTTTCAGGTAATGATCAGTACACCAAAACCACTTGGCTCATTAAATTTCGTTCTTCTAGGTTAAACCGTTCTTTTGCAGTAACCGTTTTTATTTTTAGGTTTCACTCTGTTTTCTCCTATAGGGATACATGTATTTGGAACTATATATCAAACACGGTTTGTGTTAGCTCTTTGAAACTTGACACAATAAAGCAGTTTCAAGTTCTATCTCTATGGTTTGTTTGCTGTTGATGTAGCCCTAAGCAGAGACTGGCGAAAATCACTTGAATGGAAAGGGATAGCCAAGATTCCAAAAAACTACAAGTTGCCTGAAATCTCAGCAAACATTTTTTCACCCAATATTGTTGATTCTTTCAGGTAATGATCAGTACACCAAAACCACTTGGATCACCCAATTTCGTTCTTCTAGGTTAAACAGTTCGTTTCCAGTAACCGTTTTCATTTTTAGGTTTCACTCTGTTTTCTCCTATAGATACATGTATTTGGAACACTAAATCAAACACGGTTTGTGCTAGCTCTTTGAAACTTGACTCAATAAATCAGTTTCAAGTTCTATCTCTATGATTTGTTTGCTGTTTATGTAGCCCTAAGCAGAGACTGGCGAAAATCACTTTCATGGAAAGGGTTGCCAAACATCCAAAAAACTACGAGTTGCCTGAAATCTCAGCAAACATTTTTTCACCCAATCTTGATGATTCTTTCAGGTAATGATCAGTACACCAAAACCACTTGGCTCACCAAATTTCGTTCTTCTAGGTTAAACTGTTCGTTTGCAGTAACCGTTTTCATTTTTAGGTTTCACTCTGTTTTCTCCTATAGGGATACATGTATTTGGAACTATATATCAAACACGGTTTGTGCTAGCTCATTGAAACTTGACACAATAAAGCAGTTTCAAGTTCTATCTCTATGGTTTGTTTGCTGTTGATGTAGCCCTAAGCAGAGACTGGCGAAAATCACTTTCATGGAAAGGGGTTGCCAAGCTTCCAAAAAACTACGAGTTGCCTGAAATCTCAGCAAACATTTTTTCACCCAATCTTGATGATTCTTTCAGGTAATGATCAGTACACCAAAACCACTTGGCTCACCAAATTTCATTCTTCTAGGTTAAACCGTTCGTTTGCAGTAACCGTTTTAATTTTAAGTTTCACTCTGTTTTCTCCTATAGGGATACATGTATTTGGAACTCTAAATCAAACACGGGTTGTGCTAGCTCTTTGAAACTTGACACAATAAAGCAGTTTCAAGTTCTATCTCTATTGTTTGTTTGCTGTTGATGTAGCCCTAAGCAGAGACTGGCGAAAATCACTTTCATGGAAAGGGGTTGCCAAGCTTCTAAAAAACTACGAGTTGCCTGATATCTCAGCAAACATTTTTTCACCCAATCTTGATGATTCTTTCAGGTAATGATCAGTACACCAAAACCACTAGGCTCACCAAGTTTCGTTCTTCTAGGTTAAACCGTTCGTTTGCAGTAACCGTTTTCATTTTTAGGTTTCACTCTGTTTTCTCCTATTCGGATACATGTATTTGGAACTCTAAATCAAACACGGTTTGTGCTAGCTCTTTGAAACTTGACACAATAAAGCAGTTTCAAGTTCTATCACTGTCGCGACCCCCCTTGCCCGCAAGGAAGATGCGACTCAGGAATCTTCTTTCATCAGTTTATTCAGGCCCTTGATATTGTTCTAATACTTCTTCTACTCCTACTTCTACCAAACTTCGGATGCCCCTCCCAGCCTTAATAAAGCACCGCGAACCCCAATGCAAAGCTGCCACGTGTACCCTTCTCACAGGGTGCTAGAAAATGACACACCAACTTTCTCTGATAAGGAGCTGGGAACACGCCAACTCTCTTTGATATGGAGTTGTCCTTCACAGACCAAAACGGAGCCAGCGCCATCATGTAATGGCGACCACAGTCCGCAGGAACGGCTCAACACAGCTCCCCCTTTTTGTTTCTCTAAGACAATATAGGCGAGAGTAGAGGTCCTATCTCACTGTGCAAAAGTGGCTGCATAGTATGGGCCAGCCCCAGGGGGCGCCTTCCCCAGACCTGACACCATATCAGCCGACGCCTTTTTTCGTGGTGCGGGGCGGAGACACGTCAAACCCGCATGCAATAGGACATGCTCCCCTTGAGGTCCCTCTTCTCAATGGATCACTCAAGTGCAGTGCCTTGCCTCGCATCCTGTATCGTGATGATGGTGAGTAAGAGGGAATAGCTGAGGTTGAACTGTGGCCATGCAGAAATACAACCACAAACAAGTTGGCAGCACCCTGAAAGAAAGGCATGGACTTTAAAGTGATAGATAAAGACCAGTGTGGAAACCCTTCTGCGTGCAATGGCAACAAGACCCGCAGAGTGCAAGGGCTTTCCAGCACTAAGAGAAAGACAAAAGAAGGACATGTCGTACCCAGTGCAATGTTATAATAACTTGGGGTGCAACGACCATGTCAAAGGCACTAGTGTAGAAACCCATCGTCTTGCTACCATTGCATATCTCTTAAGAGGGGGGGAAAAGGAGACACCTTTAGCAACTTGATGTTTCTCCCAAGAATGATCCTGACAAGGCATAAATGTCGGGGGCAAACCAAAATTAGGGGTACAGTAAGGAGAGGCCTTGAAATGAGTGGCATAGCAAGTACTATTAGAAGAAGGAGGCATTGGGATTAATACCTCGGAGATAATAGCTAAAGTAGTTATGTTTAAAACAGAGCTAGTTGCGGGGGTCCCTGAGCCTGATTGCTTTCCTGAAACTACTTGGCTCAATACAGCACTGAGAATACTCCCTGAGACTCGACTGGACCGCAATGGGTCCTCCCAGTTAGTCAAATTTTTGGTCTTAAGGCTAATACAATTAGTGTTCCCAAGACTGAAACAAAAAACTCCTGTGAGATTAACTTGAGACTGATTAAAAATATTTTTCATGTCCCCTCTAGGAGAGGTACAAGGAGCAGACATCTCACATGAGGTAGAAAAAAGACTGGGGAGGACACTAGAATTACTATGAACTGGCATTGGCATTGGCCATGCCCGTGCCATTGCCCACCACTGCATTATTGCCATCTGTACCTTTGGCACCAGCATCAGAGCCAGAGCACTCATCAGAATGAAGCTCCTCATCATGGGACTGTTGTGGCACCTCCTGCTGCTGGTTAGTAGATCTCGAGACTCTTCTTGTCAGGTGTTCAGGGATCCACAGCAGCTCCATGCGATCCTGGGGAAAAACACATACAGATCCTCGTGCCCATGTCAGCACGGGGTCAGGGCCGTTCCATTGGCCCGTAAGAACATCCTTCCACTTAACATAGCCAGTCACAGAGGGCTGAGGGGACACATGTCTATCGGCCGCAGAGCGGCCATGAATATCCAAATTAAAAAAATTAATGGTAAAAAGAGCTAAGGACAGGCGTTCTTTAGGAGTGTGGTCAACTCCTATTCCCCCTTTTTGTTTTTCTAAGGTTTCCTTTAAGGTGCGGTGGGCACGTTCAACAATGCCTTGCCCTTGAGGATTGTAAGGCAACCCATGAGCAAGTTGTACTTCCATAGTAGAACAAAAAGATGTAAACTGTCTGCCCGTATAAGCAGGTCCATTATCAGTCTTAAGGGATGCAGGTGCACCCCATGTTGCCCATGCCTCTAAGCAATGAGTAACAACATTACGTGCCTTTTCTCCCGATAAAGCAGAAGCATGAATAATTCCAGAGTATGTGTCAATAGAAACGTACATATTTGAGGTTACCAAAGTCAGGCACGTGAGTTACGTCCATTTGCCAGACAACCAATGGCTTCAATCCTCGTGGGTTTACACCATAAGTAGGAGGATGAAGAAATGTGACACAATGGGGACATTGTAATACTATCTGACGAGCATCTGCTCTGGAGATGGAAAAACGTCTACGCAGTGTCATAGCATTGACATGAAAGTTGTGATGAAACAATTTAGCTTCTTCTAAGGAGGAGGCCAAGCATACCAACTGGCTTCTAGTTGCCAAGTCAGCACAGGCATTACCCTGTGATAACGGGCCAGGAAGAGAGGTGTGAGCCCGAATGTGCATTGGATAGAAAGGGGCAGTACGGCTATGGATAAGCTGTTGAAGCTGATTAAAGTAAGCAGACACAGTACGGGTGTCACTAATAGCTCCTACAGCCTCCAGAATTTTGAGCGCCTGCACCACATAGATGGAGTCCGAAATGAGATTGAAAGGAAAAGAACACTGTTTAAAAACTTCAATGACAATTTGTAGTTCTACCCATTGTGGATTACCAGGAGCAAATTGATGCTGGACAGGGGGAGAGTCATTAATCACATAAGCTCCCATTCCAGACTTAGAGCCATCAGTAAAAATATTAACAGCCCCCGGAATTGGAGTGGGTGAAGTCACTTTAGGGAAAATGATGGGATGCTCTTTAACAAAATGGAGTAATGGATGAGAAGGGTAATTATCAATATCCCCTTGAAACGAGCAACATAGAATGGCCCAGTTGTCCAGAGTAGCACACAAAACATTAAGTTGAGCTTTAGAATAGGGTATGATAAGAGAAAAAGGTGCTTGTCCGAAAAATTGAATGCTCTGTTGAATCCCTCTAAGTGCTAACGCTGCAACAGCATCAGGATAGTATTCTAAAGATTTTCCTGGGGATACATGTGGGTGGATCCATAGTAAAGGCCCATCTTGCCACAGTACTCCAGTAGGCTGCCGCATAGTGGCAAGCACACATAACTGGAAAGGTTTATCACTCTGGAGCCTGCATAGAGTAGCATGTTGTATAGCTTCTTCTACTTTTATAAGGGCCGCTCTGGCCTCTTTAGTGAGGGTACGAGGGGAAGTAAGATCTGGATCACCCTTAAGAATAGCATACAAAGGCTGGAGCACGATATTAGGAATATGTAAATAACCTCTTGTCCAATTAATATCTCCCAACAGTTTTAGAAAATCATTTAAAGTTTGGAGATCTTGAGTTCTTATGGTAACTTTTTGTGGTTTTAACATGTCATATCTAATCGTTGCTCCCAAATACTGAATAGAATCCCCTGTTTGAACCTTTTCAGGTGCAATATGTAATCCATACTGAGCTAACAACTTCACCAGGTCTTTATAGGCCTCATTAACTGACTGCTCTAATTTGGCTGCCAATAATACATCATCCATATAATGAATAATCTTGATGGAAGGATATTGTTGTCTGAGAGGTGCGAGTGCCTTCCCTACATACATCTGGCAAATCGTAGGACTGTTAGACATTCCCTGTGGTAAAACAACCCACTCAAACCTTTGATCTGGTTCCTCGTGATTACACGAGGGAAGGGTGAAGGCAAAACCCTGTGAGTCCTTAGGATGCAAAGGAATAGAAAAGAAACAGTCTTTAATGTCAATAGCAATGATATGCCAGCCCTGAGGAACAGAGGAAAGCAGCGGCAGCCCTCTTTGTTTGGGCGTGGAAACTTCGTCCTGAAACACCCCCGCCATACGGAGGCGGATCGGGAGGCCGCCCGTTCCTGAGCCCTTGCTTATCTCTGTTCTCTGTACCTAAACTCCCTAGCTGCCGAGACAGCGTCTCCAGCTCCTCCTCTTCATTATCTTCTACCTCTGACCCACTTTTGCATGGGGGCGTGCGCAGCACACTGAGATCTGGATACAGTCTCCTCCCGTTCTCCACGCCCCGCACACTCCCCTCTTCCTGAGACACTTCGCTCTCTTTTTTTTCTGATTTTTCTTCATGTAATTGTTCTAAAACCTCTTGCCCTGTAACAAGCGCTTCTTGGCATCTGCCATCCGTAAGACAACTACGGACCATCTTCCAGAGGGGTATCACCCCGCCCTCTAGCATGCCCTGCTCACGAGCAAAGTCAAGGTCTTTGCCTAATTTATCCCAGCTGGGTGTAGTGAGGCTGCCTGAAAATGCAAACCACGGTGCAGCTGTATCTACCCTCTGTAAAAATTTCTCTAAGGTACTGCGTTTCACCTCCAGTCCCTTGGAACGTAAAAAGCCATCTAAGGCCTGAAGAAGTGGACTTGAAGTCACGGCACCCATGACGCAACACAAGAAAACACAGAAATTGAAAGTGAAAGTACACAAAACAAAACGAACATACACAGAAAGAGAACAAAAATTCAGAGTGCAATTGCTATAAGATGTAGCGCCCTCTCTTTACAGAGGAGCTTCCCGCTTTTTAACAGCGGGTCCCACGTTAACTGGGACTTACCGGTGCACCTCCCTGACTGCTGAAAGATCTGGTTCCTGGGTGTTTCTTTGTTTCTTTTCTCCCGGGTCTCGGCACCACTTGTAGCGACACCCCTTGCCCGCAAAAAAGACGCGACTCAGGAATCTTCTTTCAACAGTTTATTCAGGCCCTTAATATTCTTCTAATACTTCTTCTACTCCTACTTCTACTAAACTTCGGATACCCCTCCCAGCCTTAATAAAGCACCGCGAACCCCAATGCAAAGCTGCCACATGTACCCTACACACAGGGTGCTAGAAAATGACACGCCAACTTTCTCTGATAAGGAGCTGGGAACACGCCAACTCTCTTTGATATAGAGTTGTCCTTCACAGACCACAATGGAGCCAGCGCCATCATGTAATGGCGACCACAGTCCGCAGGAACGGCTCACCACATATCACTATGGTTTATTTGCTGTTGATGTAGCCCTAAGGAGAGACTGGCGAAAATCACTTTCATGGAAAGGGGTTGCCAAGCTTCCAAAAAACTATGAGGTGCCTGAAATCTCAGCAAACATTTTTTCACCCAATCTTGATGATTCTTTCAGATAATGATCAGTACATCAAAACCACTTGGCTCACCAAATTTCGTTCTTCTAGGTTAAACCGTTCGTTTGCAGTAACCGTTTTCATTTTTAGGTTTCACTCTGTTTTCTCCTATAGAGATACATGTATTTGGAACTGTAAATCAAACACGGTTTGTGCTAGCTCTTTGAAACTTGAAACAATAAAGCAGTTTCAAGTTCTATCTCTATGGTTTGTTTGCTGTTGATGTAGCCCTAAGCAGAGACTGGCGAAAATCACTTTCATTTAAAGGGTTTGCCAAGCTTCCAAAAATTAGGAGTTGCCTGAAATCTCAGCAAACATTTTTTCACCCAATCTTGATGATTCTTTCAGGTAATCATCAGTACACCAAAACCACTTGGCTCACCAAATTTCGTTCTTCTAGGTTAAACCGTTCCTTTGCAGTAACCGTTTTCATTTTTAGGTTTCACTCTGTTTTCTCCTATAGGGATACATGTATTTGGAACTCTAAATCAAACACGGTTTGTGCTAGCTCTTTGAAACTTGACATAATAAAGCAGTTTAAAGTTCTATTTCTATGGTTTGTTTGCTGTTGATGTAGCCCTAAGCAGAGACTGGCGAAAATCACTTTCATGGAAAGGGGTTGCCAAGCTTCCAAAAAACTACGAGTTACCTGAAATCTCAGCAAACATTTTTTCACCCAATCTTGATGATTCTTTCAGGTAATGATCAGTACACCAAATCCACTATTCTCACCAACTTTCGTTCTTCTAGGTTAAACCGTTCGTTTGCACTAACCGGTTTCATTTTTAGGTTTCACTCTGTTTTCGCCTATACGGATACATGTATTTGGAACTCTAAATCAAACACGGTTTGTGCTAGCTCTTTGAAACTTGACACAATAAAGCAGTTTCAAGTTCTATCACTATGGTTTGTTTGCTGTTGATGTAGCCCTAAGCAGAGACTGGCGAAAATCACTTTCATGGAAAGGGGTTGCCAAGCTTCCAAAAACTACGAGGTGACTGAAATCTCAGCAAATATTTTTTCACTCAATCTTGATGATTCTTTCAGGTAATGATCAGTACACCAAAACCACTAGGCTCACCAAATTTCGTTCTTCTAGGTTAAACCGTTCGTTTGCAGTAACCGTTTTCATTTTTAGGTTTCACTCTGTTTTCTCCTATAGGGATACATGTATTTGGAACTCTAAATCAAACACGGTTTGTGCTAGCTCTTTGAAACTTGACACAATAAAGCAGTTTCAAGTTCTATCTCTATTTTTTGTTTGCTGTTGATGTAGCCCTAAGCAGAGACTGGCGAAAATCACTTTCATTTAAAGGGGTTGCCAAGCTTCCAAAAAACTACGAGTTGCCTGAAATCTCAGCACACATTTTTTCACCCAATCTTGATGATACTTTCAGGTAATGATCAGTACACCAAAACCACTTGGCTCACCAAATTTCGTTCTTCTAGGTTAAACCGTTCGTTTGCAGTAACCGTTTTCATTTTTAGTTTTCACTCTGTTTTCTCCTATAGGGATACATGTATTTGGAACTCTAAATCAAACACGGTTTGTGCTAGCTCTTTCAAATTTGACACAATAAAGCAGTTTCAAGTTCTATCACTATGGTTTGTTTGCTGTTGATGTAGCTCTAAGCAGAGACTGGCGAAAATCACTTTCATGGAAAGGGGTTGCCAAGCTTCCAAAAACTACGAGGTCCCTCAAATCTCAGCAAACATTTTTTCACTCAATCTTGATGATTCTTTCAGGTAATGATCAGTACACGAAAACCACTTGGCTCACCAAATTTTGTCCTTCTAGGTTAAACCATTCGTTTGCAGTAACCGTTTTCATTTTTAGGTTTCACTCTGTTTTCTCCTATACGGATACATGTATTTGGAACTCTAAATCAAACACGGTTGTGGTAGCTCTTTGAAACTTGACACAATAAAGCAGTTTCAAGTTCTGTCTCTATGGTTTGTATGCTGTTGATGTAGCCCTAAGCAGAGACTGGCGAAAATCACTTTCATGGAAAGGGGTTGCCAAGCTTCCAAAAAACTACGAGTTGCCTGAAATCTCAGCAAACATTTTTTAACCCAATTTTGATGATTCTTTCAGGTAATGATCAGTACACCAAAACCACTTGGCTAACCAAATTTCGTTCTTCTAGGTTAAACCGTTCGTTTGCACTAACCGGTTTCATTTTTAGTTTTCACTCTGTTTTCTCCTATAGGGATACATTTATTTGGAACTCTAAATAAAACACAGTTGGTGCTAGCTCTTTGAAACTTGACACAATAAAGCAGTTTCAAGTTCTCTGTCTATGGTTTGTGTGCTATTGATGTAGCCCTAAGCAGAGATTGGCAAAAATCACTTTAACTTAAAGGGGTTGCCAAGCTTCCAAAAAACTACGAGTTGCCTGAAATCTCAGCAAACATTTTTTCACCCAATCTTGATGATTCTTTCAGGTAATGATCAGTACGCCAAAACCACTTGGCTCACCAAATTTCGTTCTTCTAGGTTAAACCGTTCGTTTGCAGTAACCGGTTTCATTTTTAGGTTCACTCTATTTCTCCTATAGGGATACTTGTATTTGGAACTCTAAATCAAACACGGTTTGTGCTAGCTCTTTAAATTTGACACAATAAATCAGATTCAAGTTCTATCTCTATGGTTTGTTTGCTGTTGATGTATCCCTAAGCACAGACTGGCGAAAATCACTTTCATGGAAAGGGGTTGCCAAGCTTCCGAAAAACTACGAGTTGCCTGAAATCGCAGCAAACATTTTTTCACCCAATCTTGATGATTCTTTCAGGTAATGATAAGTACACCAAAACCACTTGGCTCTCCAAATTTCGTTCTTCTAGGTTAAACCGTTCGTTTGAAGTAACCGTTTTTATTTTTAGGTTTCACTCTGTTTTCTCCTATAGGGATACATGTTTTTGGAACTCTAAATCAAACACGGTTTGTGCTAGCTCTATGAAACTTGACACAATAAAGCAGTTTCAAGTTCTATCTCTATGGATTGTTTGCTGATGATGTAGCACTAAGCAGAGAGTGGCGAAAATCACCTTCATGGAAAGGGGTTGCCAAGCTTCAAAAAAACTATGAGTTGCCTGAAATCTCAACAACCTTTTTTTCACCCAATGTTGATGATTCTTTCAGGTAATGATCAGTACACCATAACCACTTGGCTCACCAAATTTCGTTCTTCTAGGTTAAACCGTTCGTTTGCAGTAACCTTTTTCATTTTTAGGTTTCACTCTGTTTTCTCATATAGGGATACATGTATTTGGAACTCTAAATCAAACACGGTTTGTGCTATCTATTTGAAACTTGACACAATAAAGCAGTTTCAATTTCTATCTCTATGCTTTGTTTGCTGTTGATGTAGCCCTAAGCAGAGACTGGCGAAAATCATTTTCATTTAAAGGGTTTGCCAAGCTTCCAAAAATTAGGAGTTGCCTGAAATCTCAGCAAACATTTTTTCACCCAATCTTGATGATTCTCAGGTAATGATCAGTACACCAAAACCACTTGGCTCACCAAATTTCGTTCTTCTAGGTTAAACCGTTCGTTTCCAGTAACCGTTTTCATTTTTAGGTTTCACTCTGTTTTCTCCTATAGGGATACATGTGTGTGGAACTCTAAATCAAACACGGTTTGTGCTCGCTCTTTGAAACTTGACACAATAAAGCAGTTTCAAGGTCTATCTCTATGGTTTGTTTGTTGTTGATGTAGCCCTAAGCAGAGACTGGCGAAAATCACTTTCATGGAAAGGGGTTGCCAAGCTTCCAAAAAACTACGAGTTTCCTGAAATCTCAGCAAACATTTTTTCACCCAATCTTGATGATTCTTTCAGGAAATGATGAGTACACCAAAACCACTTGGCTCACCAAATTTCGTTCTTCTAGTTTAAACCGTTCGTTTGCAGTAACCGTTTTCATTTTTAGGTTTCACTCTGTTGTCTCCTATAGGGATACATGTATTTGGAACTCTAAATCAAACACGGTTGTGGTAGCTCTTTGAAACTTGACACAATAAAGCAGTTTCAAGTTCTGTCTCTATGGTTTGTATGCTGTTGATGTAGCCCTAAGCAGAGACTGGCGAAAATCACTTTCATGGAAAGGGGTTGCCAAGCTTCCAAAAAACTACGAGTTGCCTGAAATCTCAGCAAACATTTTTTCACCAAATTTTGATGATTCTTTCAGGTAATGATCAGTACAGCAAAACCACTTGGCTCACCAAATTTCGTTCTTCTAGGTTAAACCGTTCGTTTGCAGTAATCGTTTTATCTTTATGTTTCACTCTGTTTTCTCCTATAGGGATACATGTATTTGGAACTCTAAATCAAACACGGTTTGTGCTAGCTCTTTGAAACTTGACACAATAAAGCAGTTTCAAGTTCTATCTCTATGGTTTGTTTGCTGTTGATGTAGCCCTAAGCAGAGATTGGCAAAAATCACTTTAACTTAAAAAGGTTGCCAAGCTTCCAAAAATCTACGTGTTTCCTGAAATCTCAGCAAACATTTTTTCACCCAATCTTGATGATTCTTTCAGGAAATGATGAGAACACAAAAACCACTTGGCTCACCAAATTTCGTTCTTCTAGGTTAAACCGTTCGTTTGCAGTAACCGTTGTCATTTTTAGGTTCACTCTGTTTTCTCCTATAGGGATACATGTATTTGGAACTCTAAAATAAACACGGTTTGTGCTAGCTCTTTGAAACTTGAGACAATAAAGCAGTTTCAAGTTCTATCTCTATGGATTGTTTGCTGTTGATGTAGCCCTAAGCAGAGATTGGCAAAAATCACTTTAACTTAAAGGGGTTGCCAAGCTTCCAAAAAACTACGAGTTTCCTGAAATCTCAGCAAACATTTTTTTACCCAATCTTGATGATTCTTTCAGGTAATGATCAGTACAAAAAAACCACTTGGCTCACCAAATTTCGTTCTTCTAGGTTAAACCGTTCGTTTGCAGTAACCGTTTTCATTTTTCGGTTTCACTCTGTTTTCGCCTATACGGATACATGTATTTGGAACTCTAAATCAAACACGGTTTGTGCTAGCTCTTTGAAACTTGACACAATAAAGCAGTTTCAAGTTCTATCACTATGGTTTGTTTGCTGTTGATGTAGCCCTAAGCAGAGACTGGCGAAAATCACTTTCATGGAAAGGGGTTGCCAAGCTTCCAAAAACTACGAGGTGCCTGAAATCTCAGCAAATATTTTTTCACTCAATCTTGATGATTCTTTCAGGTAATGATCAGTACACCAAAACCACTAGGCTCACCAAATTTCGTTCTTCTAGGTTAAACCGTTCGTTTGCAGTAACCGTTTTCATTTTTAGGTTTCACTCTGTTTTCTCCTATAGGGATACATGTATTTGGAACTCTAAATCAAACACGGTTTGTGCTAGCTCTTTGAAACTTGACACAATAAAGCAGTTTCAAGTTCTATCTCTATTTTTTGTTTGCTGTTGATGTAGCCCTAAGCAGAGACTGGCGAAAATCACTTTCATTTAAAGGGGTTGCCAAGCTTCCAAAAAACTACGAGTTGCCTGAAATCTCAGCACACATTTTTTCACCCAATCTTGATGATACTTTCAGGTAATGATCAGTACACCAAAACCACTTGGCTCACCAAATTTCGTTCTTCTAGGTTAAACCGTTCGTTTGCAGTAACCGTTTTCATTTTTAGTTTTCACTCTGTTTTCTCCTATAGGGATACATGTATTTGGAACTCTAAATCAAACACGGTTTGTGCTAGCTCTTTCAAATTTGACACAATAAAGCAGTTTCAAGTTCTATCACTATGGTTTGTTTGCTGTTGATGTAGCTCTAAGCAGAGACTGGCGAAAATCACTTTCATGGAAAGGGGTTGCCAAGCTTCCAAAAACTACGAGGTCCCTCAAATCTCAGCAAACATTTTTTCACTCAATCTTGATGATTCTTTCAGGTAATGATCAGTACACGAAAACCACTTGGCTCACCAAATTTTGTCCTTCTAGGTTAAACCATTCGTTTGCAGTAACCGTTTTCATTTTTAGGTTTCACTCTGTTTTCTCCTATACGGATACATGTATTTGGAACTCTAAATCAAACACGGTTGTGGTAGCTCTTTGAAACTTGACACAATAAAGCAGTTTCAAGTTCTGTCTCTATGGTTTGTATGCTGTTGATGTAGCCCTAAGCAGAGACTGGCGAAAATCACTTTCATGGAAAGGGGTTGCCAAGCTTCCAAAAAACTACGAGTTGCCTGAAATCTCAGCAAACATTTTTTAACCCAATTTTGATGATTCTTTCAGGTAATGATCAGTACACCAAAACCACTTGGCTAACCAAATTTCGTTCTTCTAGGTTAAACCGTTCGTTTGCACTAACCGGTTTCATTTTTAGTTTTCACTCTGTTTTCTCCTATAGGGATACATTTATTTGGAACTCTAAATAAAACACAGTTGGTGCTAGCTCTTTGAAACTTGACACAATAAAGCAGTTTCAAGTTCTCTGTCTATGGTTTGTGTGCTATTGATGTAGCCCTAAGCAGAGATTGGCAAAAATCACTTTAACTTAAAGGGGTTGCCAAGCTTCCAAAAAACTACGAGTTGCCTGAAATCTCAGCAAACATTTTTTCACCCAATCTTGATGATTCTTTCAGGTAATGATCAGTACGCCAAAACCACTTGGCTCACCAAATTTCGTTCTTCTAGGTTAAACCGTTCGTTTGCAGTAACCGGTTTCATTTTTAGGTTCACTCTATTTCTCCTATAGGGATACTTGTATTTGGAACTCTAAATCAAACACGGTTTGTGCTAGCTCTTTAAATTTGACACAATAAATCAGATTCAAGTTCTATCTCTATGGTTTGTTTGCTGTTGATGTATCCCTAAGCACAGACTGGCGAAAATCACTTTCATGGAAAGGGGTTGCCAAGCTTCCGAAAAACTACGAGTTGCCTGAAATCGCAGCAAACATTTTTTCACCCAATCTTGATGATTCTTTCAGGTAATGATAAGTACACCAAAACCACTTGGCTCTCCAAATTTCGTTCTTCTAGGTTAAACCGTTCGTTTGAAGTAACCGTTTTTATTTTTAGGTTTCACTCTGTTTTCTCCTATAGGGATACATGTTTTTGGAACTCTAAATCAAACACGGTTTGTGCTAGCTCTATGAAACTTGACACAATAAAGCAGTTTCAAGTTCTATCTCTATGGATTGTTTGCTGATGATGTAGCACTAAGCAGAGAGTGGCGAAAATCACCTTCATGGAAAGGGGTTGCCAAGCTTCAAAAAAACTATGAGTTGCCTGAAATCTCAACAACCTTTTTTTCACCCAATGTTGATGATTCTTTCAGGTAATGATCAGTACACCATAACCACTTGGCTCACCAAATTTCGTTCTTCTAGGTTAAACCGTTCGTTTGCAGTAACCTTTTTCATTTTTAGGTTTCACTCTGTTTTCTCATATAGGGATACATGTATTTGGAACTCTAAATCAAACACGGTTTGTGCTATCTATTTGAAACTTGACACAATAAAGCAGTTTCAATTTCTATCTCTATGCTTTGTTTGCTGTTGATGTAGCCCTAAGCAGAGACTGGCGAAAATCATTTTCATTTAAAGGGTTTGCCAAGCTTCCAAAAATTAGGAGTTGCCTGAAATCTCAGCAAACATTTTTTCACCCAATCTTGATGATTCTCAGGTAATGATCAGTACACCAAAACCACTTGGCTCACCAAATTTCGTTCTTCTAGGTTAAACCGTTCGTTTCCAGTAACCGTTTTCATTTTTAGGTTTCACTCTGTTTTCTCCTATAGGGATACATGTGTGTGGAACTCTAAATCAAACACGGTTTGTGCTCGCTCTTTGAAACTTGACACAATAAAGCAGTTTCAAGGTCTATCTCTATGGTTTGTTTGTTGTTGATGTAGCCCTAAGCAGAGACTGGCGAAAATCACTTTCATGGAAAGGGGTTGCCAAGCTTCCAAAAAACTACGAGTTTCCTGAAATCTCAGCAAACATTTTTTCACCCAATCTTGATGATTCTTTCAGGAAATGATGAGTACACCAAAACCACTTGGCTCACCAAATTTCGTTCTTCTAGTTTAAACCGTTCGTTTGCAGTAACCGTTTTCATTTTTAGGTTTCACTCTGTTGTCTCCTATAGGGATACATGTATTTGGAACTCTAAATCAAACACGGTTGTGGTAGCTCTTTGAAACTTGACACAATAAAGCAGTTTCAAGTTCTGTCTCTATGGTTTGTATGCTGTTGATGTAGCCCTAAGCAGAGACTGGCGAAAATCACTTTCATGGAAAGGGGTTGCCAAGCTTCCAAAAAACTACGAGTTGCCTGAAATCTCAGCAAACATTTTTTCACCAAATTTTGATGATTCTTTCAGGTAATGATCAGTACAGCAAAACCACTTGGCTCACCAAATTTCGTTCTTCTAGGTTAAACCGTTCGTTTGCAGTAATCGTTTTATCTTTATGTTTCACTCTGTTTTCTCCTATAGGGATACATGTATTTGGAACTCTAAATCAAACACGGTTTGTGCTAGCTCTTTGAAACTTGACACAATAAAGCAGTTTCAAGTTCTATCTCTATGGTTTGTTTGCTGTTGATGTAGCCCTAAGCAGAGATTGGCAAAAATCACTTTAACTTAAAAAGGTTGCCAAGCTTCCAAAAATCTACGTGTTTCCTGAAATCTCAGCAAACATTTTTTCACCCAATCTTGATGATTCTTTCAGGAAATGATGAGAACACAAAAACCACTTGGCTCACCAAATTTCGTTCTTCTAGGTTAAACCGTTCGTTTGCAGTAACCGTTGTCATTTTTAGGTTCACTCTGTTTTCTCCTATAGGGATACATGTATTTGGAACTCTAAAATAAACACGGTTTGTGCTAGCTCTTTGAAACTTGAGACAATAAAGCAGTTTCAAGTTCTATCTCTATGGATTGTTTGCTGTTGATGTAGCCCTAAGCAGAGATTGGCAAAAATCACTTTAACTTAAAGGGGTTGCCAAGCTTCCAAAAAACTACGAGTTTCCTGAAATCTCAGCAAACATTTTTTTACCCAATCTTGATGATTCTTTCAGGTAATGATCAGTACAAAAAAACCACTTGGCTCACCAAATTTCGTTCTTCTAGGTTAAACCGTTCGTTTGCAGTAACCGTTTTCATTTTTCGGTTTCACTCTGTTTTCTCCTATAGGGATACATGTATTTGGAACTCTAAATCAAACACAGTTTGTGCTAGCTCTTTGAAACTTGACACAATAAAGCAGTTTCAAGTTCTATCTCTATGGTTTGTTTGCTGTTGATGTAGCCCTAAGCAGAGACTGTCGAAAATCACTTTAATGGAAAGGGGTTGCCAAGCTTCCAAAAAACTACGAGTTGCCTATAATCTCAGCAAACATTATTTCACCCAATCTTGATGATTCTTTCAGGTAATGATCAGTACACAAAAACCACGTGGCTCACCAAATTTCGTTCTTCTAGGTTCAACCGATCGTTTGCAGTAACCGTTTTCATTTTTAGGTTTCACTCTGTTTTCTCCTATAGGGATACATGTATTTGGAACTCTAAATCAAACACGGTTTGTGCTAGCTCTTTGAAACTTGACAAAATAAAACAGTTTCAAGTTCTATCTCTATGGTTTGTTTGCTGTTGATGTAGCGCTTAGCAGAGACTGTTGAAAATCACTTTCATGGAAAGGGGTTGCCAAGCTTCCAAAAAACTACGAGTTGCCTGAAATCTCAGCAAACATTTTTTCACCCAATCCTGATGATTCTTTCAGGTAATGATCAGTACACCAAAACCACTTGACTCACCAAATTTCGTTCTTCCAGGTTCAACCGATCGTTTGCAGTAACCGTTTTCATTTTTAGGTTACACTCTGTTTTCTCCTATAGGGATACATGTATTTGGAACTCTAAATCAAACACGGTTTGTGCTAGCTCTTTAAAACTTGACACAATAAAGCAGTTTCAAGTTCAATCTCTATGGTTTGTTTGCTGTTGATGTAGCGCTTAGCAGAGACTGTTGAAAATAACTTTCTTGGAAAGGGGTTGCTAAGCTTCCAAAAAACTACGAGTTGCCTATAATCTCAGCAAACATTATTTCACCCAATCTTGATGATTCTTTCAGGTAATGATCAGTACACAAAAACCACGTGGCTCACCAAATTTCGTTCTTCTAGGTTCAACCGATCGTTTGCAGTAACCGTTTTCATTTTTAGGTTTCACTCTGTTTTCTCCTATAGGGATACATGTATTTGGAACTCTAAATCAAACACGGTTTGTGCTAGCTCTTTGAAACTTGACAAAATAAAACAGTTTCAAGTTCTATCTCTATGGTTTGTTTGCTGTTGATGTAGCGCTTAGCAGAGACTTTTGAAAATCACTTTCATGGAAAGGGGTTGCCAAGCTTCCAAAAAACTACGAGTTGCCTGAAATCTCAGCAAACATTTTTTCACCCAATCCTGATGATTCTTTCAGGTAATGATCAGTACACCAAAACCACTTGACTCACCAAATTTCGTTCTTCCAGGTTCAACCGATCGTTTGCAGTAACCGTTTTTATTTTTAGGTTACACTCTGTTTTCTCCTATAGGGATACATGTATTTGGAACTCTAAATCAAACACGGTTTGTGCTAGCTCTTTAAAACTTGACACAATAAAGCAGTTTCAAGTTCAATCTCTATGGTTTGTTTGCTGTTGATGTAGCGCTTAGCAGAGACTGTTGAAAATAACTTTCATGGAAAGGGGTTGCCAAGCTTCCAAAAAACTACGAGTTGCCTGAAATCTCAGCAAATATTTTTTCACCCAATCTTGATGATTCTTTCAGGTAATGATCAGTACACCAAAACCACTTGGCTCACCAAATTTCGTTCTTCTAGGTTAAACCGTTCGTTTGCAGTAACCGTTTTAATTTTTAGCTTTCACTCTGTTTTCTCCTATAGGGATACATGTATTTGGAACTCTAATTCAAACAAGGTTTGTGCTATCTCTTTGAAACTTGAAACAATAAAGCAGTTTCAAGTTCTATCTCTATGGTTTGTTTGCTGTTGATGTACCCCTAAGCAGAAACTGGTGAAAATCACTTTCATGGAAAGGGGTTGCCAAGTTCCCAAAAAAACTACGAGTTGCCTGAAATCTCAGGAAATATTTTTTCACCCAATCTTGATGATTCTTTCAGGTAATGATCAGTATACCAAAACCACTTGGCTCACCCAATTTCGTTCTTCTATGTTAAACCGTTCGTTTGCAGTAACCGTTTTCATTTTTAGGTTTCACTCTGTTTTCTCCTACAGGGATACATGTATTTGGAACTCTAAATCAAACACGGTTTGTGCTAGCTCTTTGAACCGTTACACAATAAAGCAGTTTCAAGTTCTATCTCTATGGTTTGTTTGCTGTTGTTGTAGCCCTAAGCAGAAAGTGGCGAAAATCACTTTCATGGAAAGAGGTTGCCAAGCTTCCAAAAAAGTACGAGTTTTCTGAAATCTCAGCAAACATTTTTTCACCAATCTTGATGATTCTTTTAGGGAATGATCATTACACCAAAACCACTTGGCTCACCAAATTTCGTTCTTCTAGGATAAACCATTCGTTTACAGTAACCTTTTTCATTTTAGGTTTCACTCTTTTTCTCCTATAGAGATACATGTATTTGGAACTCTAAATGAAACACGGTTTGTGCTATCTCTTTGAAACTTGACACAATAAAGCAGTTTCAAGTTCTATCTCTATGGGTTGTTTGCTGTTGATGTAGCCCTTAGCAGAGACTGGCGAAAATCACTTTCATGGAAAGGGGTTGCCAAGCTTCCAAAAAAGTACGAGTTTTCTGAAATCTCAGCAAACATTTTTTCACCCAATCTTGATGATTCTTTTAAGTAATGATCAGTACACCAAAACCACTTGGCTCACCAAATTTCGTTCTTCTAGGATAAACCATTCGTTTGCAGTAACCTTTTTCATTTTTAGGTTTCACTCTTTTTTCTCCTATAGAGATACATGTATTTGGAACTCTAAATCAAACACGGTTTGTGCTAGCTCTTTGAAACTTGACACAATAAAGCAGTTTCAAGTTCTATCTCTATGGTTTGTTTGCTGTTGATGTAGCCCTAAGCAGAGACTGGCGAAAATCACATTCATGGAAAGGGGTTGCCAAGCTTGCAAAAAACTACCAGTTGCCTGAAATCTCAGCAAACATTTTTTCACCCAATCTTGATGATTCTTTCAGGTAATGATCAGTACACCAAAACCACTTGGCTCACCAAATTTCGTTCTTCTAGGTTAAACCGTTCGTTTGCAGTAACCGTTTTAATTTTTAGCTTTCACTCTGTTTTCTCCTATAGGGATACATGTATTTGGAACTCTAAATCAAACACGGTTTGTGCTAGCTCTTTGAAACTTGACCCAATAAAGCAGTTTCAAGTTCTATCTCTATGGTTGGTTTGCTGTTGATGTAGCCCTAAGTAGAGACTGGCGAAAATCTCTTTCATGGAAAGGGGTTGCAGAGCTTCCAAAAAACTATGAGTTGCCTGTAATCTCAGCAAATATTTTTTCACCCAATCTTGATGATTCTTTCAGGTAATGATCAGTACACCAAATTCACTTGGCTCACCAAATTTCGTTTTTCTAGGTTAAACCGTTCGTTTGCAGTAACCGTTTTCATTTTTAGGTTTCACTCTGTTTTCTCCTATAGGGATACATGTATTTGGAACTCTAAATCAAACACAGTTTGTGCTAGCTCTTTGAAACTTGACACAATAAAGCAGTTTCAAGTTCTATCTCTATGGTTTGTTTGCTGTTGATGTAGCCCTAAGCAGAGACTGGTGAAAGTCACTTTCATGGAAAGGGGTTGCCAAGCTTTCAAAAAACTACGAGTTGCCTGAAATCTCAGCAAACATTTTTTCACCCAATCTTGATGATTCTTTCAGGTAATGATCAGTATACCAAAACCACTTGGCTCACCCAATTTCGTTCTTCTAGGTTAAACCGTTCGTTTGCAGTAGCCGTTTTCATTTTTAGGTTTCACTCTGTTTTCTCCTACCGGGATACATGTATTTGGAACTCTCAATCAAACACGGTTTGTGCTAGCTCTTTGAAACTTGACACAATAAAGCAGTTTCAAGTTCTATCTCTATGGTTTGTTTGCTGTTGTTGTAGCCCTAAGCAGACAGTGGCGAAAATCACTTTCATGGAAAGGGGTTGCCAAGGTTCCAAAAAAGTACGAGTTTTCTGAAATCTCAGCAAACATTTTTTCACCCAATCTTGATGATTCTTTTAGGTAATGATAAGTACACCAAAACCACTTGGCTCACCAAATTTCGTTCTTCTAGGATAAACCATTCGTTTGCAGTAACCTTTTTCATTTTTAGGTTTCACTCTTTTTTCTCCTATAGAGATACATGTATTTGGAACTCTAAATCAAACACGGTTTGTGCTAGCTCTTTGAAACTTGACACAATAAAGCAGTTTCAAGTTCTATCTCTATGGTTTGTTTGCTGTTGATGTAGCCCTAAGCAGAGACTGGCGAAAATCACATTCATGGAAAGGGGTTGCCAAGCTTCCAAAAAACTACGAGTTGCCTGAAATCTCAGCAAACATTTTTTCACCCAATCTTGATGATTCTTTCAGGTAATGATCAGTACACCAAAACCACTTGGCTCACCAAATTTCGTTCTTCTAGGTTAAACCGTTCGTTTGCAGTAACCGTTTTAATTTTTAGCTTTCACTCTGTTTTCTCCTATAGGGATACATGTATTTGGAACTCTAAATCAAACACGGTTTGTGCTAGCTCTTTGAAACTTGACCCAATAAAGCAGTTTCAAGTACTATCTCTATGGTTGGTTTGCTGTTGATGTAGCCCTAAGCAGAGACTGGCGAAAATCTCTTTCATGGAAAGGGGTTGCAGAGCTTCCAAAAAATTACGAGTTGCCTGTAATCTCAGCAAACATTTTTTCACCCAATCTTGATGATTCTTTCAGGTAATGATCAGTACACCAAATCCACTTGGCTCACCAAATTTCGTTTTTCTAGGTTAAACCGTTCGTTTGCAGTAACCGTTTTCATTTTTAGGTTTCACTCTGTTTTCTCCTATAGGGATACATGTATTTGGAACTCTAAATCAAACACGGTTTGTGCTATCTCTTTGAAACTTGACACAATAAAGCAGTTTCAATTTCTATCTCTATGCTTTGTTTGCTGTTGATGTACCACTAAGCAGAGACTGGCGAAAATCCCTTTCATGGAAAGGGGTTGCAGAGCTTCCAAAAAACTATGAGTTGCCTGTAATCTCAGCAAACATTTTTTCACCCAATCTTGATGATTCTTTCAGGTAATGATCAGTAACCAAATCCACTTGGCTCACCAAATTTCGTTCTTCTAGGTTAAACCGTTCGTTTGCAGTAACCGTTTTCATTTTTAGGTTTTACTCTGTTTTCTCCTATAGGGATACATGTATTTGGAACTCTAAATCAAACACGGTTTGTGCTAGCTCTTTGAAACTTGAAACAATAAAGCAGTTTCAAGTTCTATCTCTATGGTTGGTTTGCTGTTGATGTAGCCCTAAGCAGAGACTGGCGAAAATCACTTTCATGGAAAGGGGTTGCCAAGCTTCCAAAAAACTACGAGTTGCCTTAAATCTCAGCCAACATTTTTTCACATAATCTTCATGATTCTATCAGGTAATGATCAGTACACCAAAACCACTTGGCTCACCAAATTTCGTTCTTCTAGGTTAAACCGTTCGTTTGCAGTAACCGTGTTCATTTTTAGGTTTCACTCTGTTTTCTCCTATAGGGATACATGTATTTGGAACTCTAAATCAAACACGGTTTGTGCTAGCTCTTTGAAACTTGACACAATAAAGCAGTTTCAAGTTCTATCTCTATGGTTTGTTTGCTGTTGATGTAGCCCTAAGCAGAGACTGGCGAAAATCACTTTCATGGAAAGGGGTTGCCAAGCTTCCAAAAAACTACGAGTTGCCTTAAATCTCAGCCAACATTTTTTTACATAATCTTCATGATTCTTTCAGGTAATGATCAGTACACCAAAACCACTTGGCTCACCAAATTTCGTTCTCGTAGGTTAAACCGTTCGTTTGCAGAAACCGTTTTCATTTTTAGGTTTCACTCTGTTTTCTCCTATCGGGATACATGTATTTGGAACTCTAAATCAAACACGGTTTGTGCTATCTCTTTGAAACTTGACACAATAAAGCAGTTTCAAGTTATATCTCTATGGTTTGTTTGCTGTTGATGTACCACTAAGCAGAGACTGGCGAAAATCCCTTTCATGGAAAGGGGTTGCCCAGCTTCCAAAAATTAGGAGTTGCCTGAAATCTCAGCAAACATTTTTTCACCCAATCTTGATGATTCTTTCAAGTAATGATCAGTACTCCAAAACCACTTGGCTCACCAAATTTCGTTCTTCTAGGTTAAAACGTTTGTTTGCAGTAACCGTTTTCATTTTTAGGTTTCACTCTGTTTTCTCCATTAGGGATACATGTATTTGGAACTCTAAATCAAACACGGTTTGTGCTAGCTCTTTGAAACTTGACACAATAAAGCAGTTTCAAGTTCTATCTCTATGGTTTGTTTGCTGTTGATGTAGCCCTAAGCAGAGACTGGTGAAAATCACTTTCATGGAAAGGGGTTGCCAAACTTTCAAAAAACTACGAGTTGCCTGAAATCTCAGCAAACATTTTTTCACCCAATCTTGATGATTCTTTCAGGTAATGATCAGTATACCAAAACCACTTGGCTCACCCAATTTCGTTCTTCTAGGTTGAACCGTTCGTTTGCAGTAACCGTTTTCATTTTTAGGTTTCACTCTGTTTTCTCCTACAGGGATACATGTATTTGGAACTCTCAATCAAACACGGTTTGTGCTAGCTCTTTGAAACTTGACACAATAAAGCAGTTTCAAGTTCTATCTCTATGGTTTGTTTGCTGTTGTTGTAGCCCTAAGCAGAGAGTTGCGAAAATCACTTTCATGGAAAGGGGTTGCCAAGCTTCCAAAAAAGTACGAGTTTTCTGAAATCTCAGCAAACATTTTTTCACCCAATCTTGATGATTCTTTTAGGTAATGATCAGTACACCAAAACCACTTGGCTCACCAAATTTCGTTCTTCTAGGATAAACCATTCGTTTGCAGTAACCTTTTTCATTTTTAGGTTTCACTCTTTTTTCTCCTATAGGGATACATGTATTTGGAACACTAAATCAAACACGGTTTGTGCTAGCTCTTTGAAACTTGACACAAAAAAGCAGTTTCAAGTTCTATCTCGATGGTTTGTTTGCTGTTAATGTAGCCCTAAGAAGAGACTGGCGAAAATCACTTTCATGGAAAGGGGTTGCCCAGCTTCCAAAAATTAGGAGTTGCCTGAAATCTCAGCAAACATTTTTTCACCCAATCTTGATGATTCTTTCAAGTAATGATCAGTACACCAAAACCACTTGGGTCACCAAATTTCGTTCTTCTAGTTTAAAACGTTTGTTTGCAGTAACCGTTTTCATTTTTAGGTTTCACTCTGTTTTCTCCATTAGGGATACATGTATTTGGAACTCTAAATCAAACACGGTTTGTGCTAGCTCTTTGAAACTTGACATAATAAAGCAGTTTCAAGTTCTATCTCTATGGTTTGTTTGCTGTTGATGTAGCCCTAAGCAGAGACTGGTGAAAATCACTATCATGGAAAGGGGTTGCCAAGCTTTCAAAAAACTACGAGTTGCCTGAAATCTCAGCAAACATTTTTTCATCCAATCTTGATGATTCTTTCAGGTAATTATCAGTATACCAAAACCAGTTGGCTCACCCAATTTCGTTTTCTATGTTAAACCGTTCGTTTGCAGTAACCGTTTTCATTTTTAGGTTTCACTCTGTTTTCTCCTACAGGGATACATGTATTTGGAACTCTCAGTCAAACACGGTTTGTGCTAGCTCTTTGAAACTTGACACAATAAAGCAGTTTCAAGTTCTATCTCTATGGTTTGTTTGCAGTTGTTGTAGCCCTAAGCAGAGAGTGGCGAAAATCACTTTCATGGAAAGGGGTTGCCAAGCTTCCAAAAAAGTATGAGTTTTCTAAAATCTCAGCAAACATTTTTTCACCCAAACTTGATGATTCTTTTAGGTAATGATCAGTACACCAAAACCACTTGGCTCACCAAATTTCATTCTTCTAGAATAAACCATTCGTTTGCAGTAACCTTTTTCATTTTTAGGTTTCACTCTTTTTTCTCCTATAGAGATACATGTATTTGGAACTCTAAATCAAACACGGTTTGTGCTAGCTCTTTGAAACTTGACACAATAAAGCAGTTTCAAGTTCTATCTCTATGCTTTGTTTGCTGTTGATGTAGCCCTAAGCAGAGACTGGCGAAAATCACATTCATGGAAAGGGGTTGCCAAGCTTCCAAAAAACTACGAGTTGCCTGAAATCTCAGCAAACATTTTTTCACCCAATCTTGATGATTCTTTCAGGTAATGATCAGTACACCAAAACCACTTGGCTCACCAAATTTCGCTCTTCTAGGTTAAACCGTTCGTTTGCAGTAACCGTTTTAATTTTTAGCTTTCACTCTGTTTTCTCCTATAGGGATACATGTATTTGGAACTCTAAATCAAACACGTTTTGTGCTAGCTCTTTGAAACTTGACCCAATAAAGCAGTCTCAAGTTCTATCTCTATGGTTTGTTTGCTGTTGATGTAGCCCTAAGCAGAGACTGGCGAAAATCACTTTCATGGAAAGGGGTTGCCAAGCTTCCAAAAAACTACGAGTTGCCTGAAATCTCAGCAAACATTTTTTCACCCAATCTTGATGATTCTTTCAGGTAATGATCAGTACACTAAATCCACTTGGCTCACCAAATTTCGTTTTTCTAGGTTAAACCGTTCGTTTGCAGTAACCGTTTTCATTTTTAGGTTTCACTCTGTTTTCTCCTATAGGGATACATGTATTTGGAACTCTAAATGAAACACGGTTTGTGCTAGCTCTTTGAAACTTGACAAAATAAAGCAGTTTCAAGTTTTATCTCTATGGTTTGTTTGCTGTTGATGTAGCCCTAAGCAGAGACTGGTGAAAATCACTTTCATGGAAAGGGGTTGCCAAGCTTTCAAAAAACTACGAGTTGCCTGAAATCTCAGCAAACATTTTTTCACCCAATCTTGAGGATTCTTTCAGGTAATGATCAGTATACCAAAACCACTTGGCTCACCCAATTTCGTTTTCTAGGTTAAACCGTTCGTTTGCAGTAACCGTTTTCATTTTTAGGTTTCACTCTGTTTTCTCCTACAGGGATACATGTATTTGGAACTCTCAGTCAAACACAGTTTGTGCTAGCTCTTTGAAACTTGACACAATAAAGCAGTTTCAAGTTCTATCTCTATGGTTTGTTTGCAGTTGTTGTAGCCCTAAGCAGAGAGTGGCGAAAATCACTTTCATGGAAAGGGGTTGCCAAGCTTCCAAAAAAGTACGAGTTTTCTGAAATCTCAGCAAACATTTTTTCACCCAAACTTGATGATTCTTTTAGGTAATGATCAGTACACCAAAACCATTGGCTCACCAAATTTCGTTCTTCTAGATAAACCATTCGTTTGCAGTAACCTTTTTCATTTTTAGGTTTCACTCATTTTTCTCCTATAGAGATACATGTATTTGGAACTCTAAATCAAACACGGTTTGTGCTCGCTCTTTGAAACTTGACAAAATAAAGCAGTTTCAAGTTCTATCTCTATGGTTTGTTTGCTGTTGATGTAGCCCTAAGCAGAGACTGGCGAAAATCACATTCATGGAAAGGGGTTGCCAAGCTTCCAAAAAACTACGAGTAGCCTGAAATCTCAGCAAACATTTTTTCAGCCAATCTTGATGATTCTTTCAGGTAATGATGAGTACACCAAAACCACTTGGCTCACCAAATTTCGTTCTTCTAGGTTAATCCGTTCGTTTGCAATAACCGGTTTCATTTATAGGTTTCACTCTGTTTTCTCCTATAGGGATACATGTATTTTGAACTCTAAATCAAACACGGTTTGTGCTAGCTCTTTGAAACTTGACACAAGAAAGCAGTTTCAAGTTCTATCTCTATGGTTTGTTTGCTGTTGATGTAGCCCTAAGGAGAGACTGACGAAAATCACTTTCATGGAAAGGGGTTGCCAAGCTTCCAAAAAACTACGAGTTGCCTGAAATCACAGCAAACATTTTTTCACCCAATCTTGATGATTATTTCAGAAAATGATCAATACACCAAAACCACTTGGCTCACCAAATTTCGTTCTCCTAAGTTAAACCGTTCGTTTGCAGTAACCGTTTTCATTTTTAGGTTTCTCTCTGTTTTCTCCTATAGGGATACATGTATTTGGAACTCTAAATCAAACACGGTTTGTGCTAGCTCTTTGAAACTTGACACAATAAAGCAGTTTCAAGTTCTATCTCTATGGTTTGTTTGCTGTTGATGTAGCCCTAAGCAGAGACTGGCGAAAATCACTTTCATGAAAAGGGGTTGCCAAGCTTCCAAAAAAGAACGAATAGCCTAAAATCTCAACCAACATTTTTTCACCCAATCTTGATGATTCTTTAAGGTAATGATAAGTACACCAAAACCACTAGGCTCACCAAATTTCGTTCTTCTAGCTTAAACCGTTGGATTGCGGTAACCGTTTTCATTTTTAGGTTTCACTCTGTATTCTCCTTTAGGAATACATGTATTTGGAACTCTAAATCAAACACGGTTTGTGCTAGCTCTTTGAAACTTGACACAATAAAGCAGTTTCAATTTCTATCTCTATGGTTTGTTTGCTGTTAATGTAACCCTAAGCAGAGGGTGGCGAACATCACTTTCATGGAAAGGGGTTGCCAAGCTTCCAAAAAACTACGAGTTTCCTGAAATCTCAGCAAACATTTTTTCACCCAATCTTGATGAGTCTTTCCGGAAATGATCAGTACACCAAAACCACGTGGCTCACCAAATTTCGTTCTCCTAAGTTAAACCGTTCGTTTGCAGTAACCGTTTTCATTTTTAGGTTTTACTCTGTTTTCTCCTATAGGGATACTTGTATTTGGAACTATGAATCAAACACGGTTTGTGCTAGCTCTTTGAAACTTGACAAAATAAGGCAGTTTCAAGTTCTATCTCTATGGTTTGTTTTCTTTTCATGTAGCCCTAAGCAGAGACTGGCGAAAATCACTTTCATGGATAGGGGTTGCCAAGCTTCCAAAAAACTACGAGTTGCCTGAAATCTCAGCAAACATTTTTTCACCCAATCTTGATGATTCTTTCAGGTAATGATCAGTACATCAAAACCAACTGGCACACCAAATTTCGTTTTTCTAGGTTAAACCGTTTGTTTGCAGTAACCATTTTCATTTTTAGGTTTCAGTCTATTTTCTCCTATAGGGATACATGTATTTGGAACTCTAAATCAAACACGATTTGTGCTAGCTCTTTGAAACTTGACACAATAAAGCAGTTTCAAGTTCTATCTCTATGGTTTCTTTGCTGTTGATGTAGGCCTAAGCAGAGACTGACGAAAATCACTTTCATGGAAAGGGGTTGCCAAGCTTCCAAAAAACTACACGAGTTGCCTGAAATATCAGCAAACATTTTTTCACCCAATCTTGATGATTCTTTCAGGTCATGATCAGTACACCAAAACCACTTGGCTCACCAAATTTGGTTCTTCTAGATTAAACCCTTCATTTGCAGTAACCGTTTGCATTTTTAGGTTTCACACTGTTAAATCCTATAGGGATACATGTATTTGGAACTCTAAATCACACACGGTTTGTGCTAGCTTTATGAAATTTGATACAATAAAGCAGTTTCAAGTTCTGTCTCTATGGTTTGTTTGCTGTTGATGTAGCCTGATGCAGAGACTGGCGAAAATCCCTTTCATGAAAAGGTGTTGCCAAGCTTCCAAAAAACTACGAGTAGCCTGAAATCTCAGCCAACATTTTTTCACCAATCTTGATGATTCTTTCAGGTAATGATCAGGACACCAAAACCACTTGGCTCACCAAATTTCGTTCTTCTAGGTTAAACCGTTCGTTTGCAGTAACCGTTTTCATTTTTAGGTTTCACGCTGTTTTCTCCTATAGGGATACATGTATTTGGAACTCTAAATCAAACACGGTTTGTGCTAGCTATTTGAAACTTGACACAATAAAGCAGTTTCAAGTTCCATCTCTGTGGTTAGTTTGCTGTTGATGTAGGCCTAAGCAGAGACTGGCGAAAATCACTTTCATTTAAAGGGGTTGCCAAGCTTCCAAAAAACTACGAGTTGCCTGAAATGTCAGCCAACATTTTTTCACCCAATCTTGATGATTCTTTCAGGTAATGATCAGTAAACCAAAACCAATTGGCTCACCAAATTTCGTTCTTCTAGGTTAAACCGTTCGTTTGCAGTAACCGTTTTCATTTTTAGGTTTCAGTCTGTTTTCTCCTATAGGGATACATGTATTTGGAACTCTAAATCAAACACGGTTTGAGCTAGCTCTTTGAATCTTGACACAATAAAGCAGTTTCAAGTTCTATCTCTGTGGTTTGTTTGCTGTTGATGTATCCCTAAGCAGAGTCTGGCGAAAATCACTTTCATGGAAAGGGGTTGCCAAGCTTCCAAAAAACTACGAGTTTCCTGAAATCTCAGCAAACATTTTTTCACCCAATCTTGATGATTCTTTCAGAAAATGATCAATACACCAAAACCACTTGGCTCACCAAATTTCGTTCTCCTAAGTTAAACCGTTCGTTTGCAGTAACCGTTTTCATTTTTAGGTTTCACTCTGTTTTCTCCTATAGGGATACATGTATTTGGAACTCTAAATCAAACACGGTTTGTGCTAGCTCTTTGAAACTTGACACAATAAAGCAGTTTCAATTTCTATCTCTATGGTTTGTTTCTGTTGATGTACCCTAAGCAGAGACTGGCGAAAATCACTTTCATGGAAAGGGGATGCCAAGCTTCCAAAAAACTACGAGTTGCCTGAAATCTCAGCAAACATTTTTTCACCCAATCTTGATGATTCTTTCAGGAAATGATCAGTACACCAAAACCACTTGGCTCACCAAATTTCGTTCTCCTAGGTTAAACCAATCGTTTGCAGTAACCGTTTTCATTTTTAGGTTTCACTGTTTTCTCCTATACAGATACATGTATTTGGAACTCTAAATCAAACACGGTTTGTTCTAGCTCTTTGAAACTTGACACAATAAAGCAGTTTCACGTTCTATCTCTATGGTTTGTTTGCTGTTGATGTAGCCCTAAGCAGAGACTGGCGAAAATCACTTTCATGGAAAGGGGTTGCCAAGCTTCCAAAAAACTACGAGTTTCCTGAAATCTCAGCAAACATTTTTTCACCCAATCTTGATGATTCTTTCAGGTAATGATCAGTACACCAAAACCACTTGGCTCACCCAATTTCGTTCTTCTAGGTTAAACCGTCCGTTTGCAGTAACCGTTTTCATTTTTAGGTTTCACTCTGTTTTCTCCTATAGGGATACATGTATTTGGAACTCTAAATCAAACACGGTTTGTGCTAGCTTTTTGAAACTTGACACAATAAAGCAGTTTCAAGTTCTATCTCTATGCTTTGTTTGCTGTTGATGTAGCCCTAAGCAGAGACTGGCGAAAATCACTTTCAGTGTAATGGGTTGCCAAGCTTCCAAAAAACTACGTGTTGCCTGAAATCTCAGCAAACATTTTTTCACCCAATCTTGATGATTCTTTCAGGTAATGATCAGAACAGCAAAACCACTTGACTCACCAAATTTCGTCTTCTAGGTTAAACCGTTCGTTTGCAGTAACCGTTTTCATTTTTAGGTTTCACTCTGTTTTCTCCTATCGGGATACATGTATTTGGAACTCTAAATAAAACACGGTTTGAGCTAGCTCTATGAAACTTGACACAATAAAGCAGTTTCAAGTTCTATCTCTATGGTTTGTTGGCTGTTGATGTAGACCTAAGCAGAGACTCGCGAAAATCACTTTCAAGGAAAGGGGATGCCAAGCTTCCAAAAAAATATGAGTTTCCTAAAATCTCAGGAAACATTTTTTCACCCAATCTTGATGACTCTTTCAGGTAATGATCAGTACACCAAAACCACTTGGCTCACCAATTTTGTTCTTCTAGGTTCAACCGAACGTTTGCAGTAACCGTTTTCATTTTTAGGTTTCACTCTGTTTTCTCTTATAGGGATACATGTACTTGGAACTCTAAATCAAACATGGATTGTGCTAGCTCTTTGAAACTTGACACAATAAAGCAGTTTCAAGTTCTATCTCTATGGTTTGTTTTCTGTTGATGTAGCCCTAAGCAGAGACTGGCGAAAATCACTTTAATGGAAAGGGGTTGAAAAGCTTCCAAAAAACTACGAGTTTCCTGAAATCTCAGCAAACATTTTTTCACCCAATCCTGATGATTATTTCAGGTAATGATCAGTACACCAAAACCACTTGGCTCACCCAATTTCGTTCTTCTAGGTTAAACCGTTCGTTGCAGTAACCGTTTAATTTTTAGGTTTCACTCTGTTTTCTCCTATAGGGATACATGTATTTGGAACTCTAAATCAAACACGGTTTGTGCTAGCTCTTTGAAACTTAACACAATAAAGAAGTTTCAAGTTCTATCTCTATGGTTTGTTTGCTGTTGATGTAACCCTAAGCAAAGACTTGCGAAAATCCCTTTCATTGTAATGGGTTGCCAAGCTTCCAAAAAACTACGTGTTTCCTGAAATCTCAGCAAACATTTTTTCACCCAATCTTGATGATTCTTTCAGGTAATGATTAGTACACCAGAACCACTTGGCTGACCAAATTTCGTTCTTCTAGACTAAACCGTTCGTTTGCACTAACCGTTTTCATTTTTAGGTTTCACTCTGTTTTCTCCTATAGGGATACATGTATTTGGAACTCTAAATCAAACACGGATTGTGCTAGATCTTTGAAACTTGACACAATAAAGCAGTTTCAAGTTCTATCTCTATGGTTTGTTTGCTGTTGATGTAGCCCTAAGGAGAGACTGACGAAAATCACTTTCATGGAAAGGGTTGCCAAGCTTCCAAAAAACTACGAGTTGCCTGAAATCTCAGCAAACATTTTTTCACCCAATCTTGATGATTCTTTCAGAAAATGATCAATACACCAAAACCACTTGGCTCACCAAATTTCGTTCTCCTAAGTTAAACCGTTCGTTTGCAGTAACCGTTTTCATTTTTAGGTTTCACTCTGTTTTCTCCTATAGGGATACATGTATTTGGAACTCTAAATCAAACACGGTTTGTGCTAGCTCTTTGAAACTTGACACAATAAAGCAGTTTCAAGTTCTATCTCTATGGTTTCTTTGCTGTTGATGTAGCCCTAAGCAGAGACTGACGAAAATCACTTTCATGGAAAGCGGTTGCCAAGCTTCCAAAAAACTACACGAATTGCCTCAAATATCAGCAAACATTTTTTCACCCAATCTAGATGATTCTTTCAGGTCATGATCAGTACACCAAAACCACTTGGCTCACCAAATTTGGTTCTTCTAGATTAAACCCTTCATTTGCAGTAACCGTTTGCATTTTTAGGTTTCACACTGTTAAATCCTATAGGGATACATGTATTTGGAACTCTAAATCACACACGGTTTGTGCTAGCTTTATGAAATTTGATACAATAAAGCAGTTTCAAGTTCTGTCTCTATGGTTTGTTTGCTGTTGATGTAGCCTGATGCAGAGACTGGCGAAAATCCCTTTCATGAAAAGGTGTTGCCAAGCTTCCAAAAAACTACGAGTAGCCTGAAATCTCAGCCAACATTTTTTCACCAATCTTGATGATTCTTTCAGGTAATGATAAGGACACCAAAACCACTTGGCTCACCAAATTTCGTTCTTCTAGGTTAAACCGTTCGTTTGCAGTAACCGTTTTCATTTTTAGGTTTCACTCTGTTTTCTCCTATAGGGATACATGTATTTGGAACTCTAAATCAAACACGGTTTGTGCTAGCTTTTTGAAACTTGACACAATAAAGCAGTTTCAAGTTCTATCTCTATGCTTTGTTTGCTGTTGATGTAGCCCTAAGCAGAGACTGGCGAAAATCACTTTCATTGTAATGGGTTGCCAAGCTTCCAAAAAACTACGTGTTTCCTAAAATCTCAGCAAACATTTTTTCACCCAATCTTGATGATTCTTTCAGGTAATGATTAGTACACCAGAACCACTTGGCTCACCAAATTTCGTTCTTCTAGATTAAACCGTTCGTTTGCACTAACCGTTTTCATTTTTAGGTTTCACTCTGTTTTCTCCTATACGGATACATGTATTTGGAACTCTAAATCAAACACGGATTGTGCTAGCTCTTTGAAACTTGTCACAATAAAGCAGTTTCAATTTCTATCTCTATGGTTTGTTTGTTGTTGATGTAGCCCTAAGCAGAGACTCGCGAAAATCACTTTCATGGAAAGGGGTTGCCAAGCTTCCAAAAAACTACGAGTTGCCTGAAATCTCAGCAAACATTTTTTCACCCAATCTTGACTATTCTTTCAGGTAATGATCAGTACACCAAAAGCACTTGGCTCACCCAATTTCGTTCTTCTAGTTTAAACCGTTCGTTTGCAGTAACCGTTTTCATTTTTAGGTTTCACTCTGTTTTCTCCTATAGGGATACATGTATTTGGAACTCTAAATCGAACACGGTTTGTGGTAGCTCTTTGAAACTTGACACAATAAAGCAGTTTCAAGTTCTATCTCTATGGTTTGTTTGCTGTTGATGTAGCTCTAAGCAGAGACTGGCGAAAATCACTTTCATGAAAAGGGGTTGCCAAGCTTCCAAAAAACTACGAGTTGCCTGAAATCTCATCCAACATTTTTTCACCCAAACTTGATGATTCTTTCAGGTAATGATCAGTACACCAAAACCAATTGGCTCACCAAATTTCGTTCTTCTATGTTAAACCGTTCTTTTGCAGTAATCGTTTCCATTTTTAGGTTTCACTCTGTTTTCTTCTATAGGAATACATGTATTTGGAACTCTAAATCAAACACGGTTTGTGCTAGCTCTTTGAAACTTGACACAATAAAGCAGTTTCAAGTTCTATCTCTATGGTTTGTTTGCTGTTGATGTAGCCCTAAGCAGAGACTGGCGAAAATCACTTTCATTGAAAGGGGTTACCAAGCTTTCAAAAAACTACGAGTTGCCTGAAATCTCAGCCAACATTTTTTCACCCAATCTTGATGATTCTTTCAGGTAATGATCAGTACTCCAAAACCACTTGGCTCACCAAATTTCGTTCTTCTAGGTTAAACCGTTCGTTTGCAGTAACCGTTTTCATTTTTAGGTTTCACTCTGTTTTCACTTATAGGAATACATGTATTTGGAACTCTAAATCAAACACGGTTGTGCGAGTTCTTTGTTACCTGACACAATAAAGCAGGTTCAAGTTCTATCTCTATGTTTTGTTTGCTGTTGATGTAGCCCTAAGCAGAGACTGGCGAAAATCACTTTCAAGGAAAGGGGTTGCCAAGCTTCCAAAAAACTACGAGTTGCCTGAAATCTCAGCAAACATTTTTTCACCCAATCTTGATGATTCTTTCAGGTAATTATCACTACACCAAAACCACTTGGCTCACCAAATTTCGTTCTTCTAGGTTAAACCGTTCGTTTGTAGTAACCGTTTTGATTTTTAGGTTTCACTCTGTTTTCTCCTATAGGGATACATGTATCTGGAACTCTAAATCAAACACGGTTTGTGCTAGCTCTTTGAAACTTGACACAAAAAAGCAGTTTCAAGTTCTGTCTCTATGGTTTGTTTGCTGTTGATGTAGCCCTAAGCAGAGACTGGCGAAAATCACTTTCATGGAAATGGGTTTCCAAGCTTCCAAAAAACTACGAGTTTCCTGAAATCTCAGCAAACATTTTTTCACCCAATCCTGATGATTCTTTCAGGTAATGATCAGTACCCCAAAACCCCTTGGCTCACCAAATTTCGTTCTTCTAGGTTAAACCGTTCGTTTGCAGTAACCGTTTTCATTTTTAGGTTTCACTCTGCTTTCTCCTATAGGGATATATGTATTTGGAACTCTAAATGAAACACGGTTTGTGCTAGCTCTTTGAAACTTGACACAATAAAGCAGTTTCAATTTCTATCTCTATGGTTTGTTTGCTGTTGATGTAGGCCTAAGCAGAGACTCACGAAAATCACTTTCATGGAAAGGTGTTGCCAAGCTTCCAAAAAACTAAGAGTTGCCTGAAATCTCAGCAAACGTTTTTTCACCCAATCTTGATAATTCTTTCAGGTAATGATCAGTAAATGAAAACCACTTGGCTCACCAAATTTCGTTCTTCTAGGTTAAACCGTTCGATTGCAGTAACCGTTTTCATTTTTAGGTTTCACTCTGTTTTCTAGTGTTGGGATACATGTATTTGGAACTCTAAATCAAACACGGTTTGTGCTAGCTCTTTTAAACTTGACACAATAAAGCAGTTTCATGTTCTGTCTCTATGGATTGTTTGCTGTTGATGTAGCCCAATGCAGACACTGGCGAAAATCACTTTCATGGAAAGGGGTTGCCAAGCTTCCAAAAAACTAAGAGTTGCCTGAAATCTCAGCCAACTTTTTTTCACTCAATCTTGATGATTCTTTCAGGTAATGATCAGTACACCAAAACCACTTGGCTCACCAAATTTCCTTCTTCTAGGTTAAACCGTTCGTTTGCAGTAACCATTTTCATTTTTAGGTTTCACTCTTTTATCTCCTATAGGGATACCTGTATTTGGAACTCTAAATCAAACACGGTTTGTGCTAGCTCTTTGAAACTTGACACAATAAAGCAGTTTCAAGTTCCATCTCTATGGTTTGTTTGCTGTTGATGTATCCCTAAGCAGAGACTGTGAAAATCACTTTCATGGAAAGGGGTTGCCAAGCTTCCAAAAAACTACGAGTTGCCTGAAATCTTAGCAAACATTTTTTCACCCAATCTTGATGATTCTTTCAGGTAATTATCAGTACACCAAAACCACTTGGCTCACCAAATTTCGTTCTTCTAGGTTAAACCGTTCGTTTGCAGTAACCGTTTTCATTTTTAGGTTTCACTCTGTTTTCACTTATAGGGATACATGTATTTGGAACTCTAAATCAAACACGGTTTGTGCTAGCTTTTTGAAACTTGACACAATAAACAGTTTCAAGTTCTATCTTTATGGTTGGTTTGCTGTTGATGTAGCCCTAAGCAGAGACTCACGAAAATCACATTAATGGAAAGGGGTTGCCAAGCTTCCAAAAAACTACGAGTTGCCTGAAATCTCAGCCAACCTTTTTTTCACCCATTCTTCATGATTCTTTCAGGTAATGATCAGTTCACCAAAACCACTTGGCTCACCACATTTCGTTCTTCTAGGTTAAACCGTTCGTTTGCAGTAACCGTTTTCATTTTTAGGTTTCACTCTGTTTTCTCCTATAGGAATACATGTATTTGGAACTCTAAATCAAACAGGATTTGTGCTAGCTCTTTGAAACTTGACACAGTAAAGCAGTTTCATGTTCTATCTCTATGGTTTGTTTGCTGTTGATGTAGCCCTAAGCAGATACTGGCGAAAATCACTTTCATGGAAAGGGGTTTCCAAGCTTCCAAAAAACTACGAGTTGCCTGAAATCTCAGCAAACATTTTTTCACCCAATCTTGATGATTCTTTCAGGTAATGATCAGTACACCAAAACCACTTGGCTCACCAAATTTCGTTCTTCTAGTTTAAACCGTTCGTTTGCAGTAACCGTTTACATTTTTAGGTTTCACTCTGTTTTCACTTACAGGGATACATGTATTTGGAACTCTAAATCAAACACGGTTTGTGCTAGCTCTTTGAAATTTGACACAATAAAGCAGTTTCAAGTTCTATCTCTATGGTTTGTTTGCTGTTGATGTAGCCCTAAGAAGATACCGGCGAAAATCACTTTCATTTAAAGGGGTTGCCAAGCTTTTAAAAAAAATACGAGTTGCCTGAATCTCAGCAAATATTTATTCACCCAATCTTGATGATTCTTTCAGGTAATGATCAGTACACCGAAACTACTTGGCTCGCCAAATTTCGTTCTTCTAGGTTAAACCGTTCATTTGCAGTAACCGTTTTCATTTTTAGGTTTCACTCTGTTTTCTCCTATAGGGATACATGTATTTGGAACTCTAAATCAAACACGGTTTGTGCTAGCTCTTTGAAACTTGACACAATAAAGCAGTTTCAAGTTCTATCTCTATGGTTCCGTTGCTGTTGATGTAGCCCTAAGCAGAGACTGGCGAAAATCACTTTCTTGGAAAGGGGTTGCCAAGCTTCCAAAAAACTACGAGTTGCCTGAAATCTCAGCAAACATTTTTTCACCCAATCTTGATGATTCTTTCAGGTAATTATCACTACACTAAAACTACTTGGCTCACCAAAATTCGTTCTTCTAGGATAAACCGTTCGTTTGCAGTAACCGTTTTCATTTTTAGCTTTCACTCTGTTTTATCCTATAGGGATACATGTATTTGGAACTCTAAATCAAACACGGTTTGTGCTATCTCTTTGAAACTTGACACAATAAAGCAGTTTCAAGTTCTATCTCTATGGTTTTTTTGCTGTTGATGTAGCCCTAAGCAGAGACTGGCGAAAATCACTTTCTTGGAAAGGGGTTGCCAAGCTTCCAAAAAACTACGAATTGCCTGAAATCTCAGCAAACATTTTTTCACCCAATCTTGATGATTCCTTCAGGTAATGATCAGTACACCAAAACCACTTGGCTCACCAAATTTCGTTCTTCTAGGTTAAACCGATCGTTTGCAGTAACCGTTTTCATTTTTAGGTTTCACTCTGTTTTCTCCTATAGTGATACATGTATTTGAAACTCTAAATCAAACACGGTTTGTGCTAGGTCTTTGAACCTTGACACAATAAAGCAGTTTCAAGTTATATCTCTATGGTTTTTTTGCTGTTGATGTAGCCCTAAGCAGAGACTGGCGAAAATCACTTTCATGGAAAGGGGTTGCCAAGCTTCCAAAAAACTATGAGTTGCCTGAAGTCTCAGGAAACATTTTTTCACCGAATCCTGATGATTCTTTTAGGTAATGATCAGTAACCCAAAACCACTTGGCTCACCAAATTTCGTTCTGCTAGGTTAAACCGTTCGATTGCAGTAACCGTTTTCATTTTTAGGTTTCACTCTGTTTTCTAGTTTTGGGATACATGTATTTGGAACACTAAATGAAACATGGTTTGTGCTAGCTCTTTGAAACTTGACTCAATAAAGCAGTTTCAAGTTCTATCTCTATGGTGTGTTTGCTGTTGATGTAGCCCAATGCAGACACTTGCGAAAATCACTTTCATGGAAAGGGGTTGCCAAGCTTCCAAAAAACTACGAGTTGCCTGAAATCTCAGCCAACATTTTTTCACCCAATCTTGATGATTCTTTCAGGTAATGATCAGTACACCAAAACCACTTGGCTCACCAAATTTCGTTCTTCTAGGTTAACCCGTTCGTTTGCAGTAACCATTTTCATTTTTAGGTTTCACTCTGTTTTCTCCTATAGGGTTACATGTATTTTGAACTCTAAATGAAACCCGGTTTGTGCTAGCTCTTTGAAATTGACACAATAAAGCAGTTTAAAGTTCTATCTCTATGGTTTGTTTGCTGTTGATGTAGCCCTAAGCAGAGACTGGCGAAAATCACTTTCATGGAAAGGGGTTGCCAAGGTTCCAAAAAACTACGAGTTGCCTGAAATCTCAGCAAACATTTTTTCACCCAATCTTGATGATTCTTTCAGGTAATGATCAGTACACCAAAACTACTTGGCTCACCAAATTTCGTTCTTCTAGGTTAAACCGTTCGTTTGCAGTAACCGTTTTAATTTTTAGCTTTCACTCTGCTTTCTCCTATAGGGATACATGTATTTGGAACTCTAAATCAAACATGGTTTGTGCTAGCTCTTTGAAACTTGACCCAATAAAGCAGTTTCAAGTTCTATCTCTATGGTTGCTTTGCTTTTGATGTAGCCCTAAGCAGAGACTGGCGAAAATCACTGTCATGGAAAGGGGTTGCCAAGCTTCCAAAAAACTACGAGTTGCCTTAAATCTCAGCCAACATTTTTTCACAATATCTTCATGATTCTTTCAGGTAATGATCAGTACACCAAAACGACTTGGCTCACCAAATTTCGTTCTTCTAGGTTAAACCGTTCGTTTGCAGTAACCGTTTTCATTTTTAGGTTTCACTCAGTTTTCTCCTATAGGGATACATGTATTTGGAACTCTAAATCAAACAGGGTTCGCGCTAGCTCTTTGAAACTTGACACAATAAAGCAGTTTCAAGTTCTATCTCTATGGTTTGTTTGCTGTTGATTTAGCCCTAAGCAGAGACTGGCGAAAATTACTTTCATGGAAAAGGGTTGCCAAGCTTTCAAAAAACTATGAGTTGCCTGAAATCTCAGCCAACATTTTTTCACCCAATCTTGATGATTCTTTCAAGTAATGATCAGTACACCAAAACCACTATGCTCACCAAGTTTCGTTCTTCTAGGTTAAACCGTTCGTTGGCAGTAATCGTTTTCAATTTTAGGTTTCACTCTGTTTTCTCCTATAGGGATACATGTATTTGGAACTCTAAATCAGACATGGTTTTTGCTAACCCTTTGAAACTTGACACAATAAAGCAGTTTCAAGTTTTATCGCTATGGTTTGTTTGCTGTTGATGTAGCCCTAAACAGAGACTGGCCAAAATCACTTTCATGGAAAGGGGTTACAAAGATTCCAAAAAACTACGAGTTTCCTGAAATCTCAGCAAACATTTTTTCACCCAATCTTGATGATTCTTTCAGGTAATGATTAGTACATCAAAACCACTTGGCTCACCAAATTTCGTTCTTCTAGGTTAAACCGTTCGTTTGCAGTAACCGTTTTCATTTTTAGCTTTCACTCTGTTTTCTCCTATAGGGATACATGTATTTGGAACTCTAAATCAAACACGGTTTGTGCTAGCTCTTTGAAACTTGACACAATAAAGCAGTTTCAAGTTCTATCTCTATGGTTTGTTTGCTGTTGATGTAGCCCTAAGCAGAGACTGGCCAAAATCACATTCATGGAAAGGGGTTGCCAAGCTTCCAAAAAACTATGAGTTGCCTGAAATCTCAGCAAATATTTTTTCACCCAATCTTGATGATTCTTTCAGGTAATGATCAGTACACCAAAGCCACTTGGCTCAGCAAATTTCGTTCTTCTAGGTTAAACCATTCGTTTGCAGTAACCGTTTTCATTTTTAGGTTTCACTCTGTTTTCTCTTATAGGGATACATGTATTTGGAACTCTAAATCAAACACGGTTTTTGCTAGCTCTTTGAATCTTGACACAATAAAGCAGTTTCAAGTTCTATCTCTATGGTTTGTTTGCTGTTGATGTAGCCCTAAGCACAGAGTGGCGAAAATAACTTTCATGGAAAGGGTTGCCAAGCTTCCAAAAAACTACGAGTTGCCTGAAATCTCAGCAAACTTTTTTTCACCCAATCTTGATGATTCTTTCAGGTAATGATCAGTACACCAAAACCACTAGGCTCACCACGTTTCGTTCTTCTAGGTTAAACCGTTCGTTTGCAGTAACCGTTTTTATTTTTAGATTTCACTGTGTTTTCTCCTATTGGGATACATGTATTTGGAACTCTAAATCAAACACGGTTTGTGCTAGCTCTTTAAAACTTGACACAATAAAGCAGTTTCAAGTTCTATCTCTACAATTTGTTTGCTGTTGATATACCCCTAAGCAGAAAATGGCGAAAATCACTTTCATGGAAAGAGGTTGCCAAGCTTCCAAAAATCTAGAAGTTGCCTGAAATCTTAGCAAACATTTTTTCACCCAATCTTGATGATTCTTTCAGGTAATGATCAGTACACCAAAACCACTTGGCTCACCAAATTTCGTTCTTCTAGGTTAAACCGTTCGTTTGCAGTAACCGTTTTCATTTTTAGGTTTCACTCTGTTTTCTCCTATAGGGATACATGTATTTGGAACTCTAAATCAAACACGGTTTGTGCTAGCTCTTTGAAACTTGACACAATAAACAGTTTCAAGTTCCATCACTATGGTTTGTTTGCTGTTGATGTAGCCCTAAGCAGAGACTGGCGAAAATCACTTTCATGTAAAGGCGTTGCCAAGCTTCTAAAAAACTACGAGTTTCCTGAAATCTCAGCCAACATTTTTTCACCTAAACTTGATGATTCTTTCAGGTAATGATCAGTACACCAAAACCACTTGGCTCACCAAATTTCGTTCTTCTAGGTTAAACCGTTCGTTTGCAGTAACCATTTTCATTTTTAGGTTTCACTCTGTTTTCTCGTATAGGGATACATATATTTGGAACTCTAAATCAAACACGGTTTGTGCTAGCTCTTTGACACTTGACATAATAAAGCAGTTTGAAGTTCTATCTCTATGGTTTGTTTGCTGTTGATGTAGCCCTAAGCAGAGACTGGCGAAAATCACTTTCATGAAAACTGGTTGCCAAGCCTCCAAAAAACTACGAATTGCCTGAAATCTCAGCCAATGTTTTTTCAAAAATCTTGATGATTCTTTCAGGTAGTGATCAGTACACCAAAACCACTTGGCTCACCAAATTTCGTTCTTCTAGGTTAAACCGTTCGTTTGCAGTAACCGTTTTCATTTTTAGGTTTCACTCTGTTTTCTCCTATAGGGATACATGTATTTGGAACTCTAAATCAACCACGGTTTGTGCTAGCTCTTTGAATCTTGACACAATAAAGCAGTTTCAAGTTCTATCTCTATGGTTTGTTGGCTGTTGATGTAGCCGTAAGCAAAGACTGGCGAAAATCACATTCATGGAAAGGGTTAGTGCCAAGCTTCCAAAAAACTACGAGTTGCCTGAAATCTCAGCAAACATTTTTTCACCCAATCTTGATGATTCTTTCAGGTAATGATCAGTACACCAAAACCACTTGGCTCACCAAATTTCGTTCTTCTAGGTTAAACCGTTCGTTTGCAGTAACCGTTTTCATTTTTAGGTTTCATTCTGTTTTCTCCTATAGGGATACATGTATTTGGCACTCTATATCAAACACGGTTTGTGCTAGCACTTTGAAACTTGACACAATAAAGCAGTTTCCAGTTCTATCTCCATCGTTTGTTTGCTGTTGATTTAGCCCTAAGCAGAGACTGGCGAAAATCACTTTCATGTAAAGGCGTTGCCAAGCTTCCAAAAAACTACGAGTTTCCTGAAATCTCAGCCAACATTTTTTCACCTAAACTTGATGATTCTTTCAGGTAATGATCAGTACACCAAAACCACTTGGCTCACCAAATTTCGTTCTTCTAGGTTAAACCGTTCGTTTGCAGTAACCGTTTTCATTTTTAGCTTTCACTCTGTTTTCTCCTATAGGGATACATGTATTTGGAACTCTAAATCAAACACGGTTTGTGCTAGCTCTTTGAAACTTGACACAATAAACAGTTTCAAGTTCCATCTCTATGGTTTGTTTGCTGTTGATGTAGCCCTAAGCAGAGACTGGCGAAAATCACTTTCATGTAAAGGCGTTGCCAAGCTTCCAAAAAACTACGAGTTGCCTGAAATCTCAGCCAACATTTTTTCACCTAAACTTGATGATTCTTTCAGGTAATGATCAGTACACCAAAACCACTTGGCTCACCAAATTTCGTTCTTCTAGGTTAAACCGTTCGTTTGCAGTAACCATTTTCATTTTTAGGTTTCACTCTGTTTTCTCGTATAGGGATACATATATTTGGAACTCTAAATCAAACACGGTTTGTGCTATCTCTTTGACACTTGACACAATAAAGCAGTTTCAAGTTCTATCTCTATGGTTTGTTTGCTTTTGATGTAGCCCTAAGCAGAGACTGGCGAAAATCACTTTCATGGAAACTGGTTGCCAAGCTTCCAAAAAACTATGAATTGCCTGAAATCTCAGCCAATGTTTTTTCACCCAATCTTGATGATTCTTTCAGGTAGTGATCAGTACACCAAAACCACCTGGCTCACCAAATTTCGTTCTTCTAGGTTAAACCGTTCGTTTGCAGTAACCGTTTTCATTTTTAGGTTTCACTCTGTTTTCTCCTATAGGGATACATGTATTTGGAACTCTAAATCAACCACGGTTTGTGCTAGCTCTTTGACACTTGACACAATAAAGCAGTTTCAAGTTCTATCTCTATGGTTTGTTTGCTGTTGATGTAGCCCTAAGCAGAGACTGGCGAAAATCACTTTTATGGAAAGGGGTTACCAAGCTTCCAAAAAACTACGAATTACCTGAAATCTCAGCCAATGTTTTTTCACCCAATCTTGATGATTCTTTCAGGTAATGATCAGTACACCAAAACCACTTGGCTCACCAAATTTCGTTCTTCTAGGTTAAACCGTTCGTTTGCAGTAACCGTTTTCAGTTTTAGGTTTCACTTTGTTTTCTCCTATAGGGATACATGTATTTGGAACTCTAAATCAAACACGGTTTGTGCTAGCTCTTTGAATCTTGACACAATATAGCAGTTTCAAGTTCTATCTCTATGGGTTTTTGCTGTTGATGTAGCCCTAAGCAGAGACTGGCGAAAATCACTTTCATGGAAAGGGGTAGCCAAGCTTCCAAAAAACTACGAGTTTCCTGAAATCTCAGCCAACAATTTTTTACCCAATCTTGATGATTCTTTTAGGAAATGATCAGTACACTAAAACAACTTGGCTCAGCAAATTTCGTTTTTCTAGGTTAAACCGTTCGTTTGCAATAACCGTTTTCATTTTTAGGTTTCACTCTGTTTTCTCCTATAGGGATACATGTATTTGGAACTCTAAATCAATCACTGTTTGAGCTATCTCTTTGATACTTGACACAATAAAGCAGTTTCAAGTTCTATCTCTATGGTTTGTTTGCTGTTGATGTAGCTCTAAGCAGAGACTGGCGAAAATCACTTTCATGGAAAGGGGTTACCAAGCTTCCAAAAAACTACGAGTTGCCTGAAATCTCAGCAAAAATTTTTTCACCCAATCTTGATGATTCTTTCAGGTAATGATCAGTACACCAAAACCACTTGGCTCACCAAATTTCGTTCTTCTAGGTTAAACCGTTCGTTTGCAGTTACCGTTTTCATTTTTAGGTTTCACTCTGTTTTCTCCTATAGGGATACATGTATTTGGAACTCTAAATCAAACACGGTTTGTGCTAGCTCTTTGAAACTTGACACAATAAAGCAGTTTCAAGTTCTCTCTCTATGGTTTGTATGCTGTTGATGTAGCCCTTAGCAGAGAGTGGCGAAAATCACTTTCATGGAAAGGGGTTTCCAAGCTTCCAAAAAACTATGAGTTGCCTGAAATCTCAGCCAACATTTTTCACCCAATCTTGATGATTCTTTCAAGTAATGATCAGTACACCAAAACCACTATGCTCACCAAGTTTCGTTCTTCTAGGTTAAACCGTTCGTTGGCAGTAATCGTTTTAAATTTTAGGTTTCACTCTATTTTCTCCTATAGGGATACATGTATTTGGAACTCTAAATCAAACATGTTTTTTGCTAGCCCTTTGAAACTTGACACAATAAAGCAGTTTCAATTTTTGTCTCTATGGTTTGTTTGCTGTTGATGTAGCCCTAAGCAGAGACTGTCGAAAATCACTTTCATGGAAAGGGGTTACCAAGCTTCCAAAAAACTACGAGTTGCCTGAAATCTCAGCAAACATTTTTCCACCCAATCTTGATGATTCATTCAGGTAATGATTAGTACACCAAAACCACTTGGCTCACCAAATTTCGTTCTTCTAGGTTAAATCATTCGTTTGCAGTAACCGTTTTCATTTTTTAGGTTTCACTCTGTTTTCTCCTATAGGGATACATGTATTTGGAACTCTAAATCAAATCGGTTTGTGCTAGCTCTTTGAATCTTGACACAATAAAGCAGTTTCAAGTTCTATTCTATGGTTTGTTTGCTGTTGATGTAGCCCTAAGCAGAGATTGGCGAAAATCACTTTCATGGAAAGGGTTTGCCAAGTTTCCAAAAACTACGAGTTGCCTGAAATCTCAGCAAACATTTTTTCACCCAATCTTCATGATTCTTTCAGGTAATGATCAGTACACCAAAACCACTTGGCTCACCAAATTTCGTTCTTCTAGGTTAAACCGTTCGTTTGCAGTAACCGTTTTCATTTTTAGGTTTCACTCTGTTTTCTCCTATAGGGATACATGTATTTGGAACTCTAAATCAAACACGGTTTGTGCTAGCTCTTTGAAACTTGACAAAATAAAGCAGTTTCAAGTCCTATCTCTATGGTTTGTTTGCTGTTGATGTAGCCCTAAGCAGAGACTGGCGAAAATCACATTCATGGAAAGGGTTAGTGCCAAGCTTCCAAAAAACTACGAGTTGCCTGAAATCTCAGCAAACATTTTTTCACCCAATCTTGATGATTCTTTCAGGTAATGATCAGTACACCAAATCCACTTGGCTCACCAAATTTCGTTCTTCTAGGTTAAACCGTTCCTTTGCAGAAACCGTTTTCATTTTTAGGTTTCACTCTGTTTTCTCCTATAGGGATACATGTATTTGGAACTCTAAATCAAACACGGTTTGTGCTAGCTCTTTGAATCTTGACACAATAAAGCAGTTTCAAGTTCTATCTCTATGGTTTGTTTGCTGTTGATGTAGCCCTAAGCAGAGACTGGAGAAAATCACTTTCATTTATAGGGGTTGCCAAGCTTCCAAAAAACTACGAGTTGCCTGAAATCTCAGCAAACATTTTTTCACCCAATATTGAAGATTCTTTCAGGTAATGATCAGTACACCAAACCCATATGCTCACCAAATTTCGTTCTTCTAGGTTAAATCGTTCGTTTGCAGTAACCATTTTCATTTTTAGGTTTCACTCTGTTTTCTCCTATAGGGATACATGTATTTGGAACTCTAAATCAAACACGGTTTGTGCTAGCTCTTTGAAACTTGACACAATAAAGCAGTTTCAAGTTCTATCTCTATGGTTTGTTTGCTGTTGATGTAGCCCTAAGCAGAGACTGGCGAAAATCACATTCATGGAAAGGGGTTGCAAAGCTTCCAAAAAACTACGAATTGCCTGAAATCTCAGCAAACTTTTTTTCACCCAATCTTGATGATACTTTCAGGTAATGAATAGTACACCAAATTCACTTGGCTCACCAAATTTCGTTCTTCTAGGTTAAACCGATCCTTTGCAGTAACCGTTTTCATTTTTAGGTTTCACTCTGTTTTCTCCTATAGGGATACATGTATTTGGAACTCTAAATCAAACACGGTTTGTGCTAGATCTTTGAAAGTTGACACAATAAAGCAGTTTCAAGTTCTATCTCTATGGTTTGTTTGCTGTTGATGAAGCCCTAAGCAAAGACTGGCGAAAATCACTTTCATGGAAAGGGGTTGCCAAGGTTCCAAAAAACTACGAGTTGCCTGAAATCTCAGCCAACATTTTTTCACCAAGTCTTGATGATTCTTTCAGGTAATGATCAGTACACCAAAACCACTTGGCTCACCAAATTTCGTTCTTCTAGGTTAAACCATTCGTTTACAGTAACCGTTTTCATTTTTAGGTTTCACTCTGTTTTCTCCTATAGGGATACATGTATTTGGAACTCTAAATCAAACACGGTTTGTGCTAGCTCTTTGAAACTTGACACAATAAAGCAGTTTCAAGTTCTATCTCTATGGTTTGTTTGCATTTGATGTAGCCCTAAGCAAAGACTGGCGAAAATCACTTTCATGGAAAGGGGTTGCCAAGCTTCCAAAAAACTACGAGTTGCCTGAAATCTCAGCAAACATTTTTTCACCCAACCTTGATGATTCTTTCAGGTAATGATCAGTACACCAAAACCACTTGGCTCACCAAATTTCGTTCTTCTGGGTTAAACCGTTCGTTTGCAGTAACCGTTTTCATTTTTAGGTTTCACTCTGTGTTCTCCTATAGGGATACATGTATTTGGAACTCTTAATCAAACACGGTTTGGGTAGCTCTTTGAAACTTGACACAATAAAGCAATTTCAAGTTCTATCTCTATGGTTTGTTTGCATTTGATGTAGCCCTAAGCAAAGACTGGCGAAAATCACTTTCGTATAAAGAGGTTGCCAAGCTTCCAAAAAACTACGAGTTGCCTGAAATCTCAGCAAACATTTTTTCACCCAATCTTGGTGATTCTTTCAGGTAATGATCAGTACACCAAAACCACTTGGCTCACCAAATTTCGTTCTTCTAGGTTAAACCGTTCGTTTGCAGTAACCGTTTTCAGTTTTAGGTTTCACTTTGTTTTCTCCTATAGGGATACATGTATTTGGAACTCTAAATCAAACACGGTTTGTGCTAGCTCTTTGAATCTTGACACAATATAGCAGTTTCAAGTTCTATCTCTATGGGTTTTTGCTGTTGATGTAGCCCTAAGCAGAGACTGGCGAAAATCACTTTCATGGAAAGGGGTTGCAGAGCTTCCAAAAAACTATGAGTTGCCTGAAATCTTAGCAAACATTTTTTCACCCAATCTTGATGATTCTTTCAGGTAATGATCAGTGCACCAAAACCACTTGGCTCACCAAATTTTGTTCTTCTAGGTTAAACTGTACCATTGCAGTAACCGTTTTCATTTTTAGGTTTCACTCTGTTTTCTCCTATAGGGATACATGTATTTAGAACTCTAAATCAAACACGGTTTGTGCTATCTCTTTGATACTTGACACAATAAAGCAGTTTCAAGTTCTATCTCTATGGTTTGTTTGCTGTTGATGTAGCCCTAAGCAGAGACTGGCGAAAATCACTTTCATGGAAAGGGGTTGCCAAGCTTCCAAAAAACTACGAGTTGCCTGAAATCTCAGCAAACATTTTTTCACCCAATCTTGATGATTCTTTCAGGTAATGATCAGTACACCAAAACCACTTGGCTCACCAAATTTCGTTCTTGTAGTTTAAACCGTTCGTTTGCAGTAACCGTTTTCATTTTTAGGTTTCACTCTGTTTTCTCCTATAGGGATACATGTATTTGGAACTCTAAATCAAACATGTTTTTTGCTAGCTCTTTGAAACTTGACACAATAAAGCAGTTTCAATTTTTGTCTCTATGGTTTGTTTGCTGTTGATGTAGCCCTAAGCAGAGACTGTCGAAAATCACTTTCATGGAAAGGGGTTACCAAGCTTCCAAAAAACTACGAGTTGCCTGAAATCTCAGCAAACATTTTTCCACCCAATCTTGATGATTCATTCAGGTAATGATTAGTACACCAAAACCACTTGGCTCACCAAATTTCGTTCTTCTAGGTTAAATCATTCGTTTGCAGTAACCGTTTTCATTTTTTTAGGTTTCACTCTGTTTTCTCCTATAGGGATACATGTATTTGGAACTCTAAATCAAATCGGTTTGTGCTAGCTCTTTGAATCTTGACACAATAAAGCAGTTTCAAGTTCTATTCTATGGTTTGTTTGCTGTTGATGTAGCCCTAAGCAGAGATTGGCGAAAATCACTTTCATGGAAAGGGTTTGCCAAGTTTCCAAAAAACTACGAGTTGCCTGAAATCTCAGCAAACATTTTTTCACCCAATCTTCATGATTCTTTCAGGTAATGATCAGTACACCAAAACCACTTGGCTCACCAAATTTCGTTCTTCTAGGTTAAACCGTTCGTTTGCAGTAACCGTTTTCATTTTTAGGTTTCACTCTGTTTTCTCCTATAGGGATACATGTATTTGGAACTCTAAATCAAACACGGTTTGTGCTAGCTCTTTGAAACTTGACAAAATAAAGCAGTTTCAAGTCCTATCTCTATGGTTTGTTTGCTGTTGATGTAGCCCTAAGCAGAGACTGGCGAAAATCACATTCATGGAAAGGGTTAGTGCCAAGCTTCCAAAAAACTACGAGTTGCCTGAAATCTCAGCAAACATTTTTTCACCCAATCTTGATGATTCTTTCAGGTAATGATCAGTACACCAAATCCACTTGGCTCACCAAATTTCGTTCTTCTAGGTTAAACCGTTCCTTTGCAGAAACCGTTTTCATTTTTAGGTTTCACTCTGTTTTCTCCTATAGGGATACATGTATTTGGAACTCTAAATCAAACACGGTTTGTGCTAGCTCTTTGAATCTTGACACAATAAAGCAGTTTCAAGTTCTATCTCTATGGTTTGTTTGCTGTTGATGTAGCCCTAAGCAGAGACTGGAGAAAATCACTTTCATTTAAAGGGGTTGCCAAGCTTCCAAAAAACTACGAGTTGCCTGAAATCTCAGCAAACATTTTTTCACCCAATATTGAAGATTCTTTCAGGTAATGATCAGTACACCAAACCCATATGCTCACCAAATTTCGTTCTTCTAGGTTAAATCGTTCGTTTGCAGTAACCATTTTCATTTTTAGGTTTCACTCTGTTTTCTCCTATAAGGATACATGTATTTGGAACTCTAAATCAAACACGGTTTGTGCTAGCTCTTTGAAACTTGACACAATAAAGCAGTTTCAAGTTCTATCTCTATGGTTTGTTTACTGTTGATGTAGCCCTAAGCAGAGACTGGCGAAAATCACATTCATGGAAAGGGGTTGCAAAGCTTCCAAAAAACTACGAATTGCCTGAAATCTCAGCAAACTTTTTTTCACCCAATCTTGATGATACTTTCAGGTAATGAATAGTACACCAAATTCACTTGGCTCAGCAAATTTCGTTCTTCTAGGTTAAACCGTTCCTTTGCAGTAACCGTTTTCATTTTTAGGTTTCACTCTGTTTTCTCCTATAGGGATACATGTATTTGGAACTCTAAATCAAACATGGTTTGTGCTAGATCTTTGAAAGTTGACACAATAAAGCAGTTTCAAGTTCTATCTCTATGGTTTGTTTGCTGTTGATGAAGCCCTAAGCAAAGACTGGCGAAAATCACTTTCATGGAAAGGGGTTGCCAAGGTTCCAAAAAACTACGAGTTGCCTGAAATCTCAGCCAACATTTTTTCACCAAGTCTTGATGATTCTTTCAGGTAATGATCAGTACACCAAAACCACTTGGCTCACCAAATTTCGTTCTTCTAGGTTAAACCATTCGTTTACAGTAACCGTTTACATTTTTAGGTTTCACTCTGTTTTCTCCTATAGGGATACATGTATTTGGAACTCTAAATCAAACACGGTTTGTGCTAGCTCTTTGAAACTTGACACAATAAAGCAGTTTCAAGTTCTATCTCTATGGTTTGTTTGCATTTGATGTAGCCCTAAGCAAAGACTGGCGAAAATCACTTTCATGGAAAGGGGTTGCCAAGCTTCCAAAAAACTACGAGTTGCCTGAAATCTCAGCAAACATTTTTTCACCCAATCTTGGTGATTCTTTCAGGTAATGATCAGTACACCAAAACCACTTGGCTCACCAAATTTCGTTCTTCTGGGTTAAACCGTTCGTTTGCAGTAACCGTTTTCATTTTTAGGTTTCACTCTGTGTTCTCCTATAGGGATACATGTATTTGGAACTCTAAATCAAACACGGTTTGTGCTAGCTCTTTGAAACTTGACACAATAAAGCAGTTTCAAGTTCTATCTCTATGGTTTGTTTGCATTTGATGTAGCCCTAAGCAAAGACTGGCGAAAATCACTTTCATGGAAAGGGGTTGCCAAGCTTCCAAAAAACTACGAGTTGCCTGAAATCTCAGCAAACATTTTTTCACCCAACCTTGATGATTCTTTCAGGTAATGATCAGTACACCAAAACCACTTGGCTCACCAAATTTCGTTCTTCTGGGTTAAACCGTTCGTTTGCAGTAACCGTTTTCATTTTTAGGTTTCACTCTGTGTTCTCCTATAGGGATACATGTATTTGGAACTCTTAATCAAACACGGTTTGGGTAGCTCTTTGAAACTTGACACAATAAAGCAATTTCAAGTTCTATCTCTATGGTTTGTTTGCATTTGATGTAGCCCTAAGCAAAGACTGGCGAAAATCACTTTCGTATAAAGAGGTTGCCAAGCTTCCAAAAAACTACGAGTTGCCTGAAATCTCAGCAAACATTTTTTCACCCAATCTTGGTGATTCTTTCAGGTAATGATCAGTACACCAAAACCACTTGGCTCACCAAATTTCGTTCTTCTAGGTTAAACCGTTCGTTTGCAGTAACCGTTTTCAGTTTTAGGTTTCACTTTGTTTTCTCCTATAGGGATACATGTATTTGGAACTCTAAATCAAACACGGTTTGTGCTAGCTCTTTGAATCTTGACACAATATAGCAGTTTCAAGTTCTATCTCTATGGGTTTTTGCTGTTGATGTAGCCCTAAGCAGAGACTGGCGAAAATCACTTTCATGGAAAGGGGTTGCAGAGCTTCCAAAAAACTATGAGTTGCCTGAAATCTTAGCAAACATTTTTTCACCCAATCTTGATGATTCTTTCAGGTAATGATCAGTGCACCAAAACCACTTGGCTCACCAAATTTTGTTCTTCTAGGTTAAACTGTACCATTGCAGTAACCGTTTTCATTTTTAGGTTTCACTCTGTTTTCTCCTATAGGGATACATGTATTTAGAACTCTAAATCAAACACGGTTTGTGCTATCTCTTTGATACTTGACACAATAAAGCAGTTTCAAGTTCTATCTCTATGGTTTGTTTGCTGTTGATGTAGCCCTAAGCAGAGACTGGCGAAAATCACTTTCATGGAAAGGGGTTGCCAAGCTTCCAAAAAACTACGAGTTGCCTGAAATCTCAGCAAACATTTTTTCACCCAATCTTGATGATTCTTTCAGGTAATGATCAGTACACCAAAACCACTTGGCTCACCAAATTTCGTTCTTGTAGTTTAAACCGTTCGTTTGCAGTTACCGTTTTCATTTTTAGGTTTCACTCTGTTTTCTCCTATAGGGATACATGTATTTGGAACTCTAAATCAAACACGGTTTGTGCTAGCTCTTTGAAACTAGACACAATAAAGCAGTTTCAAGTTCTATCTCTATGGTTTGTTTGCTGTTGATGTAGCCCTAAGCAGAGAGTGGCGAAAATCACTTTCATGGAAAGGGGTTTCCAAGTTTCCAAAAAACTATGAGTTGCCTGAAATCTCAGCCAACATTTTTTCACCCAATCTGATGATTCTTTCAAGGAATGATCAGTACACCAAAACCACTAGGCTCACCAAGTTTCGTTCTTCTAGGTTAAACCGTTCGTTGGCAGTAATCGTTTTCAATTTTAGGTTTCACTCTATTTTCTCCTATAGGGATACATGTATTTGGAACTCTAAATCAAACATGTTTTTTGCTAGCTCTTTGAAACTTGACACAATAAAGCAGTTTCAATTTTTCTCTCTATGGTTTGTTTGCTGTTGATGTAGCCCTAAGCAGAGACTGGCGAAAATCACTTTCATGGAAAGGGGTTGCCAAGGTTCCAAAAAACTACGAGTTGCCTGAAATCTCAGCCAACACTTTTTCACCCAATCTTGATGATTTTTTCAAGTAATGATCAGTACACCAAAACCACTTGGCTCACCAAATTTCGTTCTTCTAGGTTAAACCGTTTGCAGTAACCGTTTTCATTTTTAGGTTTCACTCTGTTTTCTCCTATAGGGATACATGTATTTGGAACTCTAAATCAAACACGGTTTGTGCTAGCTCTTTGAAACTTGACACAATAAAGCAGTTTCAAGTTCTATTCTATTGTTTGTTTGCTGTTGATGTAGCCCTAAGCTGAGGCTGGCGAAAATCACTTTTATGGAAAGGGGTTGCCAAGTTTCCAAAAAACTACGAGTTGCCTGAAATCTCAGCAAACATTTTTTTCACCCAATCTTGATGATTCTTTCAGGTAATGATCAGTACACAAAAACCACTTGGCTCACCAAATTTCGTTCTTCTAGGTTAAATCGTTCGTTTGCAGTAACCATTTTCATTTTTAGGTTTCACTCTGTTTTCTCCTATAGGGATACATGTATTTGGAACTCTAAATCAAACACGGTTTGTGCTAGCTCTTTGAAACTTGACACAATAAAGCAGTTTCAAGTTCTATCTCTATGGTTTGTTTGCTGTTGATGTAGCCCTAAGCAGAGACTGGCCAAAATCACTTTCATGGAAAGGGGTTGCCAAGCTTCCAAAAAACTACGAGTTGCCTGAAATCTCAGCCAACATTTTTTCACCCAATCTTGATGATTCTTTCAGGTAATGATCAGTACAACAAAACCACTTGGCTCACCAAATTTCGTTCTTCTAGGTTAAACCGTTCGTTTGCAGTAACCGTTTTCATTTTTAGGTTTCACTCTGTTTTCTCTTATAGGGATACATGTATTTGGAACTCTAAATCAAACACGGTTTTTGCTAGCTCTTTGAAACTTGACACAATAAAGCAGTTTCAAGTTCTATCTGTATGGTTTGTTTGCTGTTGATGTAGCCCTAAGCACAGAGTGGCGAAAATAACTTTCATGGAAAGGGTTGCCAAGCTTCCAAAAAACTACGAGTTGCCTGAAATCTCAGCAAACATTTTTTCACCCAATCTTGATGATTCTTTCAGGTAATGATCAGTACACCAAAACCACTAGGCTCACTAAGTTTCGTTCTTCTAGGTTAAACCATTCGTTTGCAGTAACCGTTTTTATTTTTAGATTTCACTCTGTTTTCTCCTATTGGGATACATGTATTTGGAACTCTAAATCAAACACGATTTGTGCTAGCTCTTTGAAACTTGACACAATAAAGCAGTTTCAAGTTCTTTCTCTATAATATGTTTGCTGTTCATATACCCCTAAGCAGAGAATGGCGAAAATCACTTTCATGGAAAGGGGTTGCCAAGCTTCCAAAAATCTAGAAGTTGCCTGAAATCTTAGCAAACATTTTTTCACCCAATCTTGATGATTCTTTCAGGTAATGATCAGTACACCAAAACCACTTGGCTCACCAAATTTCGTTCTTCTAGGTTAAACAGTTCGTTTGCAGTAACCGGTTTCATTTTTAGCTTTCACTCTGTTTTCTCCTATAGGGATACATGTATTTGGAACTCTAAATCAAACACGGTTTGTGCTAGCTCTTTGAAACTTGACACAATAAACAGTTTCAAGTTCCATCTCTATGGTTTGTTTGCTGTTGATGTAGCACTAAGCAGAGACTGGCGAAAATCACTTTCATTTAAAGGGGTTGCCAAGCTTCCAAAAAAACTACGAGTTTCCTGAAATCTCAGCAAACATTTTTTCACCCAATCTTGATGATTCTTTCAGGTAATGATGAATACACCAAAACCACTTGGCTCACCAATTTACGGTCTTCTAGGTTATACCGTTCGTTTGCAATAACCGTTTTCATTTTTAGGTTTCACTCTGTATTCTCCTATAGGGATACATGTATTTGGAACTCTAAATCAACCACGGTTTGTGCTAGCTCTTTGACACTTGACACAATAAAGCAGTTTCAAGTTCTATCTCTATGGTTTGTTTGCTGTTGATGTAGCCCTAAGCAGAGACTGGCGAAAATCACTTTTATGGAAAGGGGTTGCCAAGCTTCCAAAAAACTACGAATTGCCTGAAATCTCAGCCAATGTTTTTTCACCCAATCTTGATGATTCTTTCAGGTAATGATCAGTACACCAAAACCACTTGGCTCACCAAATTTCGTTCTTCTAGGTTATACCGTTCGTTTGCAATAACCGTTTTCATTTTTAGGTTTCACTCTGTATTCTCCTATAGGGATACATGTATTTGGAACTCAAAATCAAACACGGTTTGTGCTAGCTCTTTGATACTTGACACAATAAAGCAGTTTCAAGTTCTATCTCTATGGTTTGTTTGCTGTTGATGTAGCCCTAAGCAGAGATTGGCGAAAATCACTTTCATGGAAAGGGGTTTCCAAGCTTCCAAAAAACTATGAGTTGCCTGAAATCTCAGCCAACATTTTTTCACCCAATCTTGATGATTCTTTCAAGTAATGATCAGTACACCAAAACCACTATGCTCACCAAGTGTCGTTCTTCTAGGTGAAACCGTTCGTTGGCAGTAATCGTTTTCAATTTTAGGTTTCACTCTATTTTCTCCTATAGGGATGCATGTATTTAGAACTCTAAATCAAACATGGTTTTTGCTTGCCCTTTGAAACTTGACACAATAAAGCAGTTTCAAGTTTTATCTCTATGGTTTGTTTGCTGTTGATGTAGCCCTAAGCAGAGACTGGCGAAAATCACTTTCATGGAAAGGGGTTACCAAGCTTCCAAAAAACTACGAGTTGCCTGAAATCTCAGCAAACATTTTTCCACCCAATCTTGATGATTCATTCAGGTAAAGATTAGTACAGCAAAACCACTTGGCTCACCAAATTTCGTTCTTCTAGGTTAAATCATTCGTTTGCAGTAACCGTTTTCATTTTTAGGTTTCACTCTGTTTTCTCCTATAGGGATACATGTATTTGGAATTCTAAATCAAACACGGTTTGTGCTAGCTCTTTGAAACTTGACACAATAAAGCAGTTTCCAGTTCTATCTCTATGGTTTGTTTGCTGTTGATGTAGCCCTAAGCAGAGACTGGTGAAAATCACTTTCATGGAAAGGAGTTGCCAAGCTTCCAAAAAACTACGAGTTTCCTGAAATCTCAGCCAAAATTTTTTCACCCAATCTTGATGATACTTTCAAGTAATGATCAGAACACCAAAACCACTTGGCTCACCAAATTTCGTTCTTCTAGGTTAAATCGTTCGTTTGCAGTAACCGTTTTCATTTTTAGGTTTCACTCTGTTTTCTCATATAGGGATACATGTATTTGGAACTCTAAATCAAACACGGTTTGTGCTAGCTCTTTGAAACTTGACACAATAAAGCAGTTTCAAGTTCTATTCTATTGTTTGTTTGCTGTTGATGTAGCCCTAAGCTGAGACTGGCGAAAATCACTTTCATGGAAAGGGGTTGCCAAGTTTCGAAAAAACTACGAGTTGCCTGAAATCTCAGCAAACATTTTTTTCACCCAATCTTGATGATTCTTTCAGGTAATGATCAGTACACCAAAACCACTTGGCTCAGCAAATTTCGTTCTTCTAGGTTAAATCGTTCGTTTGCAGTAACCATTTTCATTTTTAGGTTTCACTCTGTTTTCTCCTATAGGGATACATGTATTTGGAACTCTAAATCAAACACAGTTTGTGCTAGCACTTTGAAACTTGACACAATAAAGCAGTTTCAAGTTCTATCTCTATGGTTTGTTTGCTGTTGATGTAGCCCTAAGCAGAGGCTGGCGAAAATCACATTCATGGAAAGGGTTAGTGCCAAGCTTCCAAAAAACTACGAGTTGCCTGAAATCTCAGGAAACATTTTTTCACCCAATCTTGATGATTCTTTCAGGTAATGGTCAGTACACCAAATCCACTTGGCTCACCAAATTTCGTTCTTCTAGGTTAAACCGTTCCTTTGCAGTAACCGTTTTCATTTTTAGGTTTCACTCTGTTTTCTCCTACAGGGATACATGTATTTGGAACTCTAAATCAAACACGGTTTGGGCTAGCTCTTTGAAACTTGACACAATAAAGCAGTTTCAAGTTCTATCTCTATGGTTTGTTTGCTGTTGATGTAGCCCTAAGCAGAGGACTGGAGAAAATCACTTTCATTTAAAGGGGTTGCCAAGCTTCCAAAAAACTACGAGTTGCCTGAAATCTCAGCAAACATTTTTTCACCCAATATTGATGATTCTTTCAGGTAATGATCAGTACACCAAAACCATATGCTCACCAAATATCGTTCTTCTAGGTTAAATCGTTCGTTTGCAGTAACCATTTTCATTTTTTGGTTTCACTCTGTTTTCTCCTATAGGTATACATGTATTTGGAACTCTAAATCAAACACGGTTTGTGCTAGCTCTTTGAAACTTGACACAATAAAGCAGTTTCAAGTTCTATCTCTATGGTTTGTTTGCTGTTGATGTAGCCCTAAGCAGAGACTGGCGAAAATCACATTCATGGAAAGGGGTTGCAAAGCTTCCAAAAAACTACGAGTTGCCTGAAACCTCAGCCAACATTTTTTCACCAAGTCTTGATGATTCTTTCAGGTAATGATCAGTACACCAAAACCACTTGGCTCACCAAATTTCGTTCTTCTAGGTTAAACCGTTCGTTTATGGTAACCGTTTTCATTTTGAGGTTTCACTCTGTTTTCTCCTACCGGGATACATGTATTTGGAACTCTAAATCAAACACGGTTTGTGCTAGCTCTTTGAAACTTGACACAATAAAGCAGTTTCAAGTTCTATCTCTATGGTTTGTTTGCATTTGATGTAGCCCTAAGCAAAGACTGGCGAAAATCACTTTCATGGAAAGGGGTTGCCAAGCTTCCAAAAAACTACGAGTTGCCTGAAATCTCAGGAAACATTTTTTCACCCAACCTTGATGATTCTTTCAGGTAATGATCAGTACACCAAAACCACTTGGCTCACCAAATTTCGTTCTTCTGGGTTAAATCGTTCGTTTGCAGTAACCGTTTTCATTTTTAGGTTTCACTCTGTGTTCTTTTATAGAGATACATGTATTTGGAACTCTTAATCAAACACGGTTTGGGTAGCTCTTTGAAACTTGACACAATAAAGCAATTTCAAGTTCTATCTCTATGGTTTGTTTGCATTTGATATAGCCCTAAGCAAAGACTGGCGAAAATCACTTTCATATACAGAGGTTGCCAAGCTTCCAAAAAACTACGAGTTGCCTGAAATCTCAGCCAACATTTTTTCACCCAATCTTGATGATTCTTTCAGGTAATGATCAGTACAACAAAACCACTTGGCTCACCAAATTTCGTTCTTCTAGGTTAAACCGTTCGTTTGCAGTAACCGTTTTCATTTTTAGGTTTCACTCTGTTTTCTCCTATAGGGATACATGTATTTGGCACTCTATATCAAACACGGTTTGTGCTACCTCTTTGAAACTTGAGACAATAAAGCAGTTTCAAGTTCTATCTCCATGGTTTGTTTGCTGTTGATTTAGCCCTAAGCAGAGACTGGCGAAAATCACTTTCATGGAAAGGGGTTGCCAAGCTTCCAAAAAACTACGAGTTGCCTGAAATCTCAGCAAACATTTTTTCACCCAACCTTGATGATTCTTTCAGGTAATGATCAGTACACCAAAACCACTTGGCTCACCAAATTTCGTTCTTCTGGGTTAAACAGTTCGTTTGCAGTAACCGTTTTCATTTTTAGGTTTCACTCTGTGTTCTCCTATAGAGATACATGTATTTGGAACTCTTAATCAAACACGGTTTGGGTAGCTCTTTGAAACTTGACACAATAAAGCAATTTCAAGTTCTATCTCTATGGTTTGTTTGCATTTGATGTAGCCCTAAGCAAAGACTGGCGAAAATCACTTTCATATACAGAGGTTGCCAAGCTTCCAAAAAACTACGAGTTGCCTGAAATCTCAGCCAACATTTTTTCACCCAATCTTGATGATTCTTTCAGGTAATGATCAGTACAACAAAACCACTTGGCTCACCAAATTTCGTTCTTCTAGGTTAAATCGTTCGTTTGCAGTAACCATTTTCATTTTTAGGTTTCACTCTGCTTTCTCCTATAGGGATACATGTATTTGGAACTCTAAATCAAACACGGTTTGTGCTAGCACTTTGAAACTTGACACAATAAAGCAGTTTCAAGTTCTATCTCTATGGTTTGTTTGCTGTTGATGTAGCCCTAAGCAGAGCCTGGCGAAAATCACATTCATGGAAAGGGTTAGTGCCAAGCTTCCAAAAAACTACGAGTTGCCTGAAATCTCAGCAAACATTTTTTCACCCAATCTTGATGATTCTTTCAGGTAATGATCAGTACACCAAATCCACTTGGCTCACCAAATTTCGTTCTTCTAGCTTAAACCGTTCCTTTGCAGTAACCGTTTTCATTTTTAGGTTTCACTCTGTTTTCTCCTATAGGGATACATGTATTTGGAACTCTAAATCAAACACGGTTTGTGCTAGCTCTTTGAAACTTGACACAATAAAGCAGTTTCAAGTTCTATCTCTATGGTTTGTTTGCTGTTGATTTAGCCCTAAGCAGAGACTGGCGAAAATCACTTTCATGGAAATGGTTTGCCAAGCTTCCAAAAAACTACGAGTTGCCTGAAATCTCAGCAAACATTTTTTCACCCAATATTGATGATTCTTTCAGGTAATGATCAGTACACCAAAACCATATGCTCACCAAATTTCGTTCTTCTAGGTTAACTCGTTCGTTTGCAGTAACCATTTTCATTTTTAGGTTTCACTCTGTTTTCTCCTATAGGGATACATGTATTTGGAACTCTAAATCAAACACGGTTTGTGCTAGCTCTTTGAAACTTGACACAATAAAGCAGTTTCAAGTTCTATCTCTATGGTTTGTTTGCTGTTGATGTAGCCCTAAGCAGAGACTGGCGAAAATCACTTTTATGGAAAGGGGTTGCCAAGCTTCCAAAAAACTACGAATTGCCTGAAATCTCAGCCAATGTTTTTTCACCCAATCTTGATGATTCTTTCAGGTAATGATCAGTACACCAAAACCACTTGGCTCACCAAATTTCGTTCTTCTAGGTTATACCGTTCGTTTGCAATAACCGTTTTCATTTTTAGGTTTCACTCTGTATTCTCCTATAGGGATACATGTATTTGGAACTCAAAATCAAACACGGTTTGTGCTAGCTCTTTGATACTTGACACAATAAAGCAGTTTCAAGTTCTATCTCTATGGTTTGTTTGCTGTTGATGTAGCCCTAAGCAGAGATTGGCGAAAATCACTTTCATGGAAAGGGGTTTCCAAGCTTCCAAAAAACTATGAGTTGCCTGAAATCTCAGCCAACATTTTTTCACCCAATCTTGATGATTCTTTCAAGTAATGATCAGTACACCAAAACCACTATGCTCACCAAGTGTCGTTCTTCTAGGTGAAACCGTTCGTTGGCAGTAATCGTTTTCAATTTTAGGTTTCACTCTATTTTCTCCTATAGGGATGCATGTATTTAGAACTCTAAATCAAACATGGTTTTTGCTTGCCCTTTGAAACTTGACACAATAAAGCAGTTTCAAGTTTTATCTCTATGGTTTGTTTGCTGTTGATGTAGCCCTAAGCAGAGACTGGCGAAAATCACTTTCATGGAAAGGGGTTACCAAGCTTCCAAAAAACTACGAGTTGCCTGAAATCTCAGCAAACATTTTTCCACCCAATCTTGATGATTCATTCAGGTAAAGATTAGTACAGCAAAACCACTTGGCTCACCAAATTTCGTTCTTCTAGGTTAAATCATTCGTTTGCAGTAACCGTTTTCATTTTTAGGTTTCACTCTGTTTTCTCCTATAGGGATACATGTATTTGGAATTCTAAATCAAACACGGTTTGTGCTAGCTCTTTGAAACTTGACACAATAAAGCAGTTTCCAGTTCTATCTCTATGGTTTGTTTGCTGTTGATGTAGCCCTAAGCAGAGACTGGTGAAAATCACTTTCATGGAAAGGAGTTGCCAAGCTTCCAAAAAACTACGAGTTTCCTGAAATCTCAGCCAAAATTTTTTCACCCAATCTTGATGATACTTTCAAGTAATGATCAGAACACCAAAACCACTTGGCTCACCAAATTTCGTTCTTCTAGGTTAAATCGTTCGTTTGCAGTAACCGTTTTCATTTTTAGGTTTCACTCTGTTTTCTCATATAGGGATACATGTATTTGGAACTCTAAATCAAACACGGTTTGTGCTAGCTCTTTGAAACTTGACACAATAAAGCAGTTTCAAGTTCTATTCTATTGTTTGTTTGCTGTTGATGTAGCCCTAAGCTGAGACTGGCGAAAATCACTTTCATGGAAAGGGGTTGCCAAGTTTCGAAAAAACTACGAGTTGCCTGAAATCTCAGCAAACATTTTTTTCACCCAATCTTGATGATTCTTTCAGGTAATGATCAGTACACCAAAACCACTTGGCTCAGCAAATTTCGTTCTTCTAGGTTAAATCGTTCGTTTGCAGTAACCATTTTCATTTTTAGGTTTCACTCTGTTTTCTCCTATAGGGATACATGTATTTGGAACTCTAAATCAAACACAGTTTGTGCTAGCACTTTGAAACTTGACACAATAAAGCAGTTTCAAGTTCTATCTCTATGGTTTGTTTGCTGTTGATGTAGCCCTAAGCAGAGGCTGGCGAAAATCACATTCATGGAAAGGGTTAGTGCCAAGCTTCCAAAAAACTACGAGTTGCCTGAAATCTCAGGAAACATTTTTTCACCCAATCTTGATGATTCTTTCAGGTAATGGTCAGTACACCAAATCCACTTGGCTCACCAAATTTCGTTCTTCTAGGTTAAACCGTTCCTTTGCAGTAACCGTTTTCATTTTTAGGTTTCACTCTGTTTTCTCCTACAGGGATACATGTATTTGGAACTCTAAATCAAACACGGTTTGGGCTAGCTCTTTGAAACTTGACACAATAAAGCAGTTTCAAGTTCTATCTCTATGGTTTGTTTGCTGTTGATGTAGCCCTAAGCAGAGACTGGAGAAAATCACTTTCATTTAAAGGGGTTGCCAAGCTTCCAAAAAACTACGAGTTGCCTGAAATCTCAGCAAACATTTTTTCACCCAATATTGATGATTCTTTCAGGTAATGATCAGTACACCAAAACCATATGCTCACCAAATATCGTTCTTCTAGGTTAAATCGTTCGTTTGCAGTAACCATTTTCATTTTTTGGTTTCACTCTGTTTTCTCCTATAGGTATACATGTATTTGGAACTCTAAATCAAACACGGTTTGTGCTAGCTCTTTGAAACTTGACACAATAAAGCAGTTTCAAGTTCTATCTCTATGGTTTGTTTGCTGTTGATGTAGCCCTAAGCAGAGACTGGCGAAAATCACATTCATGGAAAGGGGTTGCAAAGCTTCCAAAAAACTACGAGTTGCCTGAAACCTCAGCCAACATTTTTTCACCAAGTCTTGATGATTCTTTCAGGTAATGATCAGTACACCAAAACCACTTGGCTCACCAAATTTCGTTCTTCTAGGTTAAACCGTTCGTTTACGGTAACCGTTTTCATTTTGAGGTTTCACTCTGTTTTCTCCTACCGGGATACATGTATTTGGAACTCTAAATCAAACACGGTTTGTGCTAGCTCTTTGAAACTTGACACAATAAAGCAGTTTCAAGTTCTATCTCTATGGTTTGTTTGCATTTGATGTAGCCCTAAGCAAAGACTGGCGAAAATCACTTTCATGGAAAGGGGTTGCCAAGCTTCCAAAAAACTACGAGTTGCCTGAAATCTCAGGAAACATTTTTTCACCCAACCTTGATGATTCTTTCAGGTAATGATCAGTACACCAAAACCACTTGGCTCACCAAATTTCGTTCTTCTGGGTTAAATCGTTCGTTTGCAGTAACCGTTTTCATTTTTAGGTTTCACTCTGTGTTCTTTTATAGAGATACATGTATTTGGAACTCTTAATCAAACACGGTTTGGGTAGCTCTTTGAAACTTGACACAATAAAGCAATTTCAAGTTCTATCTCTATGGTTTGTTTGCATTTGATATAGCCCTAAGCAAAGACTGGCGAAAATCACTTTCATATACAGAGGTTGCCAAGCTTCCAAAAAACTACGAGTTGCCTGAAATCTCAGCCAACATTTTTTCACCCAATCTTGATGATTCTTTCAGGTAATGATCAGTACAACAAAACCACTTGGCTCACCAAATTTCGTTCTTCTAGGTTAAACCGTTCGTTTGCAGTAACCGTTTTCATTTTTAGGTTTCACTCTGTTTTCTCCTATAGGGATACATGTATTTGGCACTCTATATCAAACACGGTTTGTGCTACCTCTTTGAAACTTGAGACAATAAAGCAGTTTCAAGTTCTATCTCCATGGTTTGTTTGCTGTTGATTTAGCCCTAAGCAGAGACTGGCGAAAATCACTTTCATGGAAAGGGGTTGCCAAGCTTCCAAAAAACTACGAGTTGCCTGAAATCTCAGCAAACATTTTTTCACCCAACCTTGATGATTCTTTCAGGTAATGATCAGTACACCAAAACCACTTGGCTCACCAAATTTCGTTCTTCTGGGTTAAACAGTTCGTTTGCAGTAACCGTTTTCATTTTTAGGTTTCACTCTGTGTTCTCCTATAGAGATACATGTATTTGGAACTCTTAATCAAACACGGTTTGGGTAGCTCTTTGAAACTTGACACAATAAAGCAATTTCAAGTTCTATCTCTATGGTTTGTTTGCATTTGATGTAGCCCTAAGCAAAGACTGGCGAAAATCACTTTCATATACAGAGGTTGCCAAGCTTCCAAAAAACTACGAGTTGCCTGAAATCTCAGCCAACATTTTTTCACCCAATCTTGATGATTCTTTCAGGTAATGATCAGTACAACAAAACCACTTGGCTCACCAAATTTCGTTCTTCTAGGTTAAATCGTTCGTTTGCAGTAACCATTTTCATTTTTAGGTTTCACTCTGCTTTCTCCTATAGGGATACATGTATTTGGAACTCTAAATCAAACACGGTTTGTGCTAGCACTTTGAAACTTGACACAATAAAGCAGTTTCAAGTTCTATCTCTATGGTTTGTTTGCTGTTGATGTAGCCCTAAGCAGAGCCTGGCGAAAATCACATTCATGGAAAGGGTTAGTGCCAAGCTTCCAAAAAACTACGAGTTGCCTGAAATCTCAGCAAACATTTTTTCACCCAATCTTGATGATTCTTTCAGGTAATGATCAGTACACCAAATCCACTTGGCTCACCAAATTTCGTTCTTCTAGCTTAAACCGTTCCTTTGCAGTAACCGTTTTCATTTTTAGGTTTCACTCTGTTTTCTCCTATAGGGATACATGTATTTGGAACTCTAAATCAAACACGGTTTGTGCTAGCTCTTTGAAACTTGACACAATAAAGCAGTTTCAAGTTCTATCTCTATGGTTTGTTTGCTGTTGATTTAGCCCTAAGCAGAGACTGGCGAAAATCACTTTCATGGAAATGGTTTGCCAAGCTTCCAAAAAACTACGAGTTGCCTGAAATCTCAGCAAACATTTTTTCACCCAATATTGATGATTCTTTCAGGTAATGATCAGTACACCAAAACCATATGCTCACCAAATTTCGTTCTTCTAGGTTAACTCGTTCGTTTGCAGTAACCATTTTCATTTTTAGGTTTCACTCTGTTTTCTCCTATAGGGATACATGTATTTGGAACTCTAAATCAAACACGGTTTGTGCTAGCTCTTTGAAACTTGACACAATAAAGCAGTTTCAAGTTCTATCTCTATGGTTTGTTTGCTGTTGATGTAGCCCTAAGCAGAGACTGGCGAAAATCACATTCATGGAAAGGGGTTGCAAAGCTTCCAAAAAACTACGAGTTGCCTGAAATCTCAGCAAATATTTTTTCACCCAATCTTGATGATTCTTTCAGGTAATGAATAGTACACCAAATCCACTTGGCTCACCAAATTTCGTTCTTCTAGGTTAAACCGTTCCTTTGCAGTAACCGTTTTCATTTTTAGGTTTCACTCTGTTTTCTCCTATAGAGATACATGTATTTGGAACTCTAAATCAAACACGGTTTGTGCTAGCTCTTTGAAACTTGACACAATAAAGCAGTTTCAAGTTCTATCTCTATGGTTTGGTTGCTGTTGATGTAGCCCTAAGTAAAGACTGGCGAAAATCACTTTCATGGAAAGGGGTTGCCAAGCTTCCAAAAAACTACGAGTTGCCTGAAATCTCAGCCAACATTTTTTCACCAAGTCTTGATGATTCTTTCAGGTAATGATCAGTACACCAAAACCACTTGGCTCACCAAATTTCGTTCTTCTAGGTTAAACCGTTCGTTTACAGTAACCGTTTTCATTTTTAGGTTTCACTCTGTTTTCTCCTATAGGGATACATGTATTTGGAACTCTAAATCAAACACGGTTTGTGCTAGCTCTTTGAAACTTGACACAATAAAACAGTTTCAAGTTCTATCTCTATGGTTTGTTTGCATTTGATGTAGCCCTAAGCAAAGACTGGCGAAAATCACTTTCATGGAAAGGGGTTGCCAAGCTTCCAAAAAACTACGAGTTGCCTGAAATCTCAGCAAACATTTTTTCACCCAACCTTGATGATTCTTTCAGGTAATGATCAGTACACCAAAACCACTTGGCTCACCAAATTTCGTTCTTCTGGGTTAAACCGTTCGTTTGCAGTAACCATTTTCATTTTTAGGTTTCACTCTGTGTTCTCCTATAGGGATACATGTATTTGGAACTCTTAATCAAACACGGTTTGGGTAGCTCTTTGAAACTTGACACAATAAAGCAATTTCAAGTTCTATCTCTATGGTTTGTTTGCATTTGATATAGCCCTAAGCAGAGACTGGCGAAAATCACTTTCATGGAAAGTTGTTGTCAAGCTTCCAAAAAACTACGAGTTGCCTGAAATCTCAGCAAACATTTTTTCACCCAATCTTGATGACTCTTTCAGGTAATGATCAGTACACCAAAACCACTTGGCTCACCAAATTTCGTTCTTCTAGGTTAAACCGTTCGTTTGCAGTAACCGTTTTCATTTTTAGGTTTCACTCTGTTTTCTCCTATATGGATACATGTATTTGGAACTCTAAATCAAACACGGTTTGTGCTAGCTCTTTGAAACTTGACACAATAAAGCAATTTTAAGTTCTGTCTCTATGGTTTGTTTGCATTTGATGTAGCCCTAAGCAAAGACTGGCGAAAATCACTTTCATATAAAGGGGTTGCCAAGCTTCCAAAAAACTACGAGTTGCCTGAAATCTCAGCCAACATTTTTTCACCCAATCTTGATGATTCTTTCAGGTAATTATCAGTACACCAAAACCACTTGGCTCACCAAATTTCGTTCTTCTAGGTTAAACCGTTCGTTTGCAGTAACCGTTTTCATTTTTAGGTTTCACTCTGTTTTCTCCTATAGGGATACATGTATTTGGAACTCTAAATCAAACACGGTTTGTGCTAGCTCTTTGAAACTTGACACAATAAAGCAGATTCAAGTTCTATCTCTGTGGTTTGTTTGCTGTTGATGTAGCCTTAAGCAGAGACTGGCGAAAATCACATTCATGGAAAGGGGTTGCAAAGCTTCCAAAAAACTACGAGTTGCCTGAAATCTCAGCAAATATTTTTTCACCCAATCTTGATGATTCTTTCAGGTAATGAATAGTACACCAAATCCACTTGGCTCACCAAATTTCGTTCTTCTAGGTTAAACCGTTCTTTGCAGTAACCGTTTTCATTTTTAGGTTTCACTCTGTTTTCTCCTATAGAGATACATGTATTTGGAACTCTAAATCAAACACGGTTTGTGCTAGCTCTTTGAAACTTGACACAATAAAGCAGTTTCAAGTTCTATCTCTATGGTTTGGTTGCTGTTGATGTAGCCCTAAGTAAAGACTGGCGAAAATCACTTTCATGGAAAGGGGTTGACAAGCTTCCAAAAAACTACGAGTTGCCTGAAATCTCAGCCAACATTTTTTCACCAAGTCTTGATGATTCTTTCAGGTAATGATCAGTACACCAAAACCACTTGGCTCACCAAATTTCGTTCTTCTAGGTTAAACCGTTCGTTTACAGTAACCGTTTTCATTTTTAGGTTTCACTCTGTTTTCTCCTATAGGGATACATGTATTTGGAACTCTAAATCAAACACGGTTTGTGCTAGCTCTTTGAAACTTGACACAATAAAACAGTTTCAAGTTCTATCTCTATGGTTTGTTTGCATTTGATGTAGCCCTAAGCAAAGACTGGCGAAAATCACTTTCATGGAAAGGGGTTGCCAAGCTTCCAAAAAACTACGAGTTGCCTGAAATCTCAGCAAACATTTTTTCACCCAACCTTGATGATTCTTTCAGGTAATGATCAGTACACCAAAACCACTTGGCTCACCAAATTTCGTTCTTCTGGGTTAAACCGTTCGTTTGCAGTAACCATTTTCATTTTTAGGTTTCACTCTGTGTTCTCCTATAGGGATACATGTATTTGGAACTCTTAATCAAACACGGTTTGGGTAGCTCTTTGGAACTTGACACAATAAAGCAGTTTCAAGTTCTATCTCTATGGTTTGTTTGCATTTGATATAGCCCTAAGCAGAGACTGGCGAAAATCACTTTCATGGAAAGTTGTTGTCAAGCTTCCAAAAAACTACGAGTTGCCTGAAATCTCAGCAAACATTTTTTCACCCAATCTTGATGACTCTTTCAGGTAATGATCAGTACACCAAAACCACTTGACTCACCAAATTTCGTTCTTCTAGGTTAAACCGTTCGTTTGCAGTAACCGTTTTCATTTTTAGGTTTCACTCTGTTTTCTCCTATATGGATACATGTATTTGGAACTCTAAATCAAACACGGTTTGTGCTAGCTGTTTGAAACTTGACACAATAAAGCAATTTTAAGTTCTGTCTCTATGGTTTGTTTGCATTTGATGTAGCCCTAAGCAAAGACTGGCGAAAATCACTTTCATATAAAGGGGTTGCCAAGCTTCCAAAAAACTACGAGTTGCCTGAAATCTCAGCCAACATTTTTTCACCCAATCTTGATGATTCTTTCAGGTAATTATCAGTACACCAAAACCACTTGGCTCACCAAATTTCGTTCTTCTAGGTTAAACCGTTCGTTTGCAGTAACCGTTTTCATTTTTAGGTTTCACTCTGTTTTCTCCTATAGGGATACATGTATTTGGAACTCTAAATCAAACACGGTTTGTGCTAGCTCTTTGAAACTTGACACAATAAAGCAGATTCAAGTTCTATCTCTGTGGTTTGTTTGCTGTTGATGTAGCCCTAAGCAGAGAGTGACAAAAATCAGTTTCATGGAAAGGGGTTGCCAAGCTTCCAAAAAACTACGAGTTGCCTGAAATCTCAGCAAACATTTCTTTACCCAATCTTGATGATTCTTTCAGGTAATGATCAGTAGACCACAACCACTTGGCTCCCCAAACTTCGTTCTTCTAGGTTAAACCGTTCGTTTGCAGTAACCGTTTTCAATTTTAGGTTTCACTCTGTTTTCTCCTATAGGGATACATGTATTTGGCACTCTATATCAAACACGGTTTGTGCTAGCTCTTTGAAACTTGACACAATAAAGCAGTTTCCAGTTCTATCTCCATGGTTTGTTTGCTGTTGATTTAGCCCTAAGCAGAGACTGGCGAAAATCACTTTCATGGAAAGGGGTTGCCAAGCTTCCAAAAAACTACGAGTTGCCTGAAATCTCAGCAAACATTTTTTCACCCAATCTTGAAGATTCTTTCAGGTAATGATCAGTACACCAAAACCACTTGGCTCACCAAATTTCGTTCTTCTAGGTTAAACCGTTCGTTTGCAGTAACCGTTTTAATTTTTAGGTTTCACTCTGTTTTCTCCTTTAGGGATACATGTATTTGGAACTCTAAATCAAACACGGTTTGTGCTAGCTCTTTGAAACTTGACACAATAAAGCAATTTTAAGTTCTGTCTCTATCGTTTGTTTGCATTTGATGTAGCCCTAAGCAAAGACTGGCGAAAATCACTTTCATATAAAGGGGTTGCCAAGCTTCCAAAAAACTACGAGTTGCCTGAAATCTCAGCCAACATTTTTTCACCCAATCTTGATGATTCTTTCAGGTAATGATCAGTACACCAAAACCACTTGGCTCACCAAATTTCGTTCTTCTAGGTTAAGCCGTTCGTTTGCAGTAACCGTTTTCATTTTTAGGTTTCACTCTGTTTTCTCCTATCTGGATACATGTATTTGGAACTCTAAATCAAACACGGTTTGTGCTAGCTCTCTGAAACTTGACACAATAAAGAAGATTCAAGTTCTATCTCTGTGGTTTGTTTGCTGTTGATGTAGCCCTAAGCAGAGAGTGACAAAAATCAGTTTCATGGAAAGGGGTTGCCAAGCTTCCAAAAAACTACGAGTTGCCTGAAATCTCAGCCAACATTTCTTTACCCAATCTTGATGATTCTATCAGGTAATGATCAGTACACCAAAACCACTTGGCTCCCCAAATTTCGTTCTTCTAGGTTAAACCGTTCGTTTGCAGTAACCGTTTTCATTTTTAGGTTTCACTCTGTTTTCTCCGATAGGGATACATATATTTGGAACTCTAAATCAAACACGGTTGTGCTAGCTCTTTGAAACTTGAGGCAATAAAGAAGTTTCAAGTTCTATCTCTATGGTTTGTTTGCTGTTGATGTAGCCCTAAGCAGAGACTGGCGAAAATCACTTTCATGGAAAGGGGTTGCCAAGCTTCCAAAAAACTACGAGTTGCCTGAAATCTCAGCCAACATTTTTTAACCCAATCTTGATGATTTTTTCAGGTAATGATCAGTACACCAAAACCACTTGGCTCACCAAATTCCGTTCTTCTAAGTTAAACCGTTCTTTGCAGTAACCGTTTTCATTTTTAGGTTTCACTCTGTTTTCTCCTATAGGGATACATGTATTTGGAACACTAAATCAAACACCGTTTGTGCTAGCTCTTTGAAACTTGACACAATAAAGCAGTTTCAAGTTCTATTGCTATGGTTTGTTTGCATTTGATGTAGCACTAAGCAAAGACTGGCGAAAATCACTTTCATGGAAAGGGGTTGCCAAGCTTCCAAAAAACTACGAGTTGCCTGAAATCTCAGCCAACATTTTTTGACCCAATCTTGATGATTCTTTCACGTAATGATCAGTACACCAAAACCACTTGGCTCACCAAATTTCGTTCTTCTAGGTTAAACCGTTCGTTTGCAATAACCGTTTTCATTTTTAGGTTTCACTCTGTTTTCTCCTATAGGGATACATGTATTTGGAACTCTAAATCAAACACGGTTTGTGCTAGCTCTTTGAAACTTGACACAATAAAGCAGTTTCAAGTTCTACCTCTATGGTTTGTTTGCTGTTGATGTAGCCCTATGCAGAGACTGGCGAAAATCACTTTCATGGAAAGGGGTTGCCAAGGTTCCAAAAAACTACGAGTTGCCTGAAATCTCATCCAACATTTTTTCACCTAATCTTGATGATTTTTTCAAGTAATGATCAGTACACAAAAACCACTTGCCTCACCAAATTTCGTTCTTCTAGGTTAAACCGTTCGTTTGCAGTAACCGTTTTCATTTTTATGTTTCACTCTGTTTTCTCCTAAAGGGATACATGTATTTGGAACTCTAAAGCAAACACGGTTTGTGCTAGCTCTTTGAAACTTGACACAATAAAGCAGTTTCAAGTTCTATCTGTATTGTTTTTTTGCTGTTGATTTAGCCCTAAGCAGAGACTGGCGAAAATCACTTTTATGGAAAGTGGTTGCCAAGCTTCCAAAAAACTACGAGTTGCCTGAAATCTCAGCCAACACTTTTTCACCCAATCTTGATGATTCTTTCAGGTAATAATCAGTACACCAAAACCACTTGGCTCACCAAATTTCGTTCTTCTAGGTTAAACCGTTCTTTGCAGTAACCGTATTCATTTTTAGGTTTCACTCTGTTTTCTCCTATAGGGATACATGTATTTGGAACTCTAAATCAAACACGGTTTGTACTAGCTCTTTGAAACTTGACACAATAAAGCAGTTTCAAGATCTATCGCTATGGTTTGTTTGCATTTGATGTAGCCCTAAGCTAAGACTGGCGAAAATCACTTTCATGGAAAGGGGTTGCCAAGCTCCCAAAAAACTACGAGTTGCCTGAAATCTCAGGCAACATTTTTTCACCCAATCTTGATGATTCTTGCAGGTAATGATCAGTACACCAAAACCACTTGGCTCACCAAATTTTGTTCTTCTAGGTTAAATCGTTCATTTGCAGTAACCGTTTTCATTTTTAGGTTTCACTCTGTTTTCTCCTATAGGAATACATGTATTTAGAACTCTAAATGAAACACGGTTTGTGATAGCTCTTTGAAACTTGACACAATAAAGCAGTTTCAAGTTCTCTCTCTATGGTTTGTTTGCTGTTGATGTAGCCCTAAGCAAAGACTGCCTAAAATCACATTCATGGGAACGGGTTGCCAAGCTTAAAAAAAAATACGAGTTGCCTGAAATCTCAGCAAACATTTTTTCACCCAATCTTGACGATTCTTTCAGGTAATGATCTGTAAACCAAAACCACTTGGCTCACCAAATTTCGTTCTTCTAGGTTAAACAGTTCGTTTGCAGTAACCGTTTTCATTTTTAGGTTTCACTCTGTTTTCTCCTATAGGGATACATGTATTTGGAACTCTAAATCAAACACGGTTTGTGCTAGCTCTTTGAAACTTGACACAATAAAGCAGTTTCAAGTTCTACCTATATGGTTTGTTTGCTGTTGATGTAGCCCTAAGCAGAGACTGGCGAAAATCACTTTCATGGAAATGGGTTGCCAAGCTTCCAAAAAACTACGAGTTTCCTGAAATCTCAGCAAACATTTTTTCACCCAATCTTGATGATTCTTTCAGGTAATGATCAGTACACTAAAACCACTTGGCTCACCAAATTTCGTTATTCTAGGTTAAACCATTCGTTTGCAGTAACCGTTGTCATTTTTAGGTTTTACTCTGTTTGCTCCTATAGGGATACATGTATTTAAAACTCTAAATCAAACAGGGTTTGTGCTAGCTCTTCCTAAGTTGACACAGTAAAGCAGTTTCAAGTTCTATCTCTATGGTTTGTTTGCTGTTGATGTAGCCCAAGGCAGAGACTGGCGAAAATCACTTTCATGGAAAGGGGTTGCCAAGCTTCCAAAAAACTACGAGTTGCCTGAAATTTCAGCAAACATTTTTCACCCAATCTTGATGATTAATTCAGGTAATGATCAGTACACCAAAACCACTTGGCTCACCAAATTTCGTTCTTCTAGGTTAAACCGTTCGTTTGCAATAACCGTTTTTATTTTTAGGTTTCACTCTGTTTTCTCCTATAGGGATACATGTATTTGTAACTCTAAATCAAACACGGTTTATGCTAGCTCTTTGAAACTTGAAACAATAAAGCAGTTTCAAGTTCTATCTCTATGGTTTGTTTGCTGTTGATATAGCCCAAGGCAGAGCGTGGCGAAAATCACTTTCATGGAAAGGGGTTGCGAAGCTTCCAAAAAACTACGAGTTGCCTGAAATCTCAGCAAACATTTTTTCACCCAATCTTGATGATTCTTTCAGGTAATGATCAGTACACCAAAACCACTTGGCTCACCAAATTTCGTTCTTCTAGGTTAAACCGTTCGTTTGCAGTAACCGTTTTCATTTTTAGGTTTCACTCTGTTTTCTCCTATAGGGATACATGTATTTGGAACTCTAAATCAAACACGGTTGTTCTAGCTCTTTGAAACTTGAGACAATAAAGCAGTTTCAAGTTCTATCTCTATAGTTTGTTTGCTGTTGATGTAGCCCTAAGCAGAGACTGGCGAAAATCACTTTCATGGAAAGGGGTTGCCAAGCTTCCAAAAAACTACGAGTTGCCTGAAATCTCAGCCAACATTTTTTCACCCAATCTTGATGATTCTTTCAGATAATGATCAGTACACCAAAACCACTTGGCTCACCAAATTTCGTTCTTCTAGGTTAAACCGTTCGTTTGCAGTAACCGTTTTCATTTTTAGGTTTCACTCTGTTTTCTCCTATGGGGATACATGTATTTGAAACTCTAAATCAAACACGGTTTGTGCTAGCTCTTTGAAACTTGACACAATAAACAGTTTCAAGTTCTATCTCTATGGTTTGTTTGCTGTTGATGTAGCCCTAAGCAGAGACTGGCGAAAATCATTTTCATGGAAAGGGGTTGCCAAGCTTCCAAAAAATTACGAGTTGCCTGAAATCTCAGCCAACATTTTTTAAAACAATCTTGATGATTCTTTCAGGTAATGATCAGTACACCAAAACCACTTGGCTCACCAAATTCCGTTCTTCTAAGTTAAACCGTTCTTTGCAGTAACCGTTTTCATTTTTAGGTTTCACTCTGTTTTCTCCTATAGGGATACATGTATTTGGAACACTAAATCAAACACGGTTTGTGCTAGCTCTTTGAAACTTGACACAATAAAGCAGTTTCAAGTTCTATCTCTATGGTTTGTTTGCATTTGATGTAGCCCTAAGCAAAGACTGGCGAAAATCACTTTCATGGAAAGGGGTTGCCAAGCTTCCAAAAAACTACGAGTTGCCTGAAATCTCAGCCAACATTTTTTGACCCAATCTTGATGAATCTTTCAGGTAATGATCAGTACACCAAAACCACTTGGCTCACCAAATTTCGTTCTTCTAGGTTAAACCGTTCGTTTGCAGTAACCGTTTTCATTTTTAGGTTTCACTCTGTTTTCTCCTATAGGGATACATGTATTTGGAACTCTAAATCAAACACGGTTTGTGCTAGCTCTTTGAAACTTGACACAATAAAGCAGTTTCAAGTTCTACCTCTATGGTTTGTTTGCTGTTGATGTAGCCCTAAGCAGAGACTGGCGAAAATCACTTTCATGGAAAGGGGTTGCCAAGGTTCCAAAAAACTACGAGTTGCCTGAAATCTCAGCCAACACTTTTTCACCCAATCTTGATGATTTTTTCAAGTAATGATCAGTACACAAAAACCACTTGGCTCACCAAATTTCGTTCTTCTAGGTTAAACCGTTCTTTGCAGTAACCGTTTTCATTTTTAGGTTTCACTCTGTTTTCTCCTATAAGGATACATGTATTTGGAACTCTAAATCAAACACGGTTTGTACTAGCTCTTTGAAACTTGACACAATAAAGCAGTTTCAAGTTCTATCGCTATGGTTTGTTTGCATTTGATGTAGCCCTAAGCAAAGACTGGCGAAAATCACTTTCATGGAAAGGGGTTGCCAAGCTTCCAAAAAACTACGAGTTGCCTGAAATCTCAGCAAACATTTTTTCACCAAATCTTGATGATTCTTTCAGGTAATGATCAGTAAACCAAAACCACTTGGCTCACCAAATTTTGTTCTTCTAGATTAAACCGTACGTTTGCAGTAACCGTTTTTATTTTTAGGTTTCACTCTTTTTTCTCCTATTGGGATACATGTTTTTGGAACTCTAAATCAAACACGGTTTGTGCTAGCTCTTTGAAACTTGACACAATAAAGCAGCTTCAAGTTCTATCTCTATGGTTTGTTTGCTGTTTATGTAGCCCTAAGCAGAGACTGGCGAAAATCACTTTCATGGAAAGGGGTTGCCAAGCTCCCAAAAAACTACGAGTTGCCTGAAATCTCAGGCAACATTTTGTCACCCAATCTTGATGATTCTTTCAGGTAATGATCAGTACACCAAAACCACTTGGCTCACCAAATTTTGTTCTTCTAGGTTAAACCGTTCATTTGCAGTAACCGTTTTCATTTTTAGGTTTCACTCTGTTTTCTCCTATAGGAATACATGTATTTAGAACTCTAAATCAAACACGGTTTGTGATAGCTCTTTGAAACTTGACACAATAAAGCAGTTTCAAGTTCTCTCTCTATGGTTTGTTTGCTGTTGATGTAGCAATAGGAAGAGACTGCCTAAAATCACATTCATGGGAACGGGTTGCCAAGCTTAAAAAAAAATACGAGTTGCCTGAAATCTCAGCAAACATTTTTTCACCCAATCTTGATGATTCTTTCAGGTAATGATCTGTAAACCAAAACCACTTGGCTCACCAAATTTCGTTCTTCTAGGTTAAACCGTTCGTTTGCAGTAACCTTTTTCATTTTTAGGTTTCACTCTGTTTTCTCCTATAGGGATACATGTATTTGGAACTCTAAATCAAACACGGTTTGTGCTAGCTCTTTGAAAATTGACCCAATAAAGCAGTTTCAAGTTCTATCTCTATGGTTTGTTTGCTGTTGATGTAGCCCTAAGCAAAGAGTGGCGAAAATCACTTTCATGGAAAGGGGTTGCCAAGCTTCCAAAAAACTACGAGTTGCCTGAAATCTCAGCCAACATTTTTTCACCCAATCTTGATGATTCTTTCAGGTAATGATCAGTACACCAAAAGCACTTGGCTCACCAAATTTCGTTCTTTTAGGTTAAACCGTTCGATTGCAGTAACCGTTTTCATTTTTAGGTTTCACTCTGTTTTCTCCTATAGGGATACATGTATTTGGAACTCTAAATCAAACACGGTTTGTGCTAGCTCTTTGAAACTTGACACAATAAAGCAGTTTCAAGTTCTATCTCTATGGTTTGTTTGCTGTTGATGTAGCCCTAAGCAGAGACTGGCGAAAATCACATTCATGAAAAGGGGTTGCCAAGCTTCCAAAAAACTACGAGTTGCCTGAAATCTCAGCAAACCTTTTTTCACCCAATCTTGATGATTCTTTCAGGTAATAATCAGTACACCAAAACCACTTGGCTCACCAAATTTTGTTCTTCTAGGTTAAACCGTTCGTTTGCAGTAACCGTTTTCATTTTTAGGTGTCACTCTGTGTTCTCCTTTAGGGATACATGTATTTGGAACCCTAAATCAAACACGGTTTGTGCTAGCTCTTTGAAACTTGACACAATAAAGCAGTTTCAAGTTCTATCTCTATGGTTTGTTTGCTGTTGATGTAGCCCTAAGCAGAGACTGGTGAAAATCACTTTCATGGAAAGGGGTTGCCAAGCTTGCAAAAAACTACGAGTTGCCTGAAATCTCAGCCAACATTTTTTCACCCAATCTTGATGATTCTTTCAGGTAATGATCAGTACACCAAAACCACTTGGCTCACCAAATTTCGTTATTCTAGGTTAAACCGTTCGTTTGCAGTAACCGTTTTAATTTTTAGGTTTCACTCTGTTTTCTCCTATAGGGATACATGTATTTGGAACTCTAAATCAAACACGGTTTGTGCTAGCTCTTTGAAACTTGACACAATAAAGCAGTTTCAAGTTCTATCTCTATGGTTTGTTTGCTGTTGATGTAGCCCAAGGCAGAGACTGGCGAAAATAACTTTCATGGAAAGGGGTTGCCAAGCTTCCAAAAAACTACGAGTTGCCTGAAATCTCAGCCAACATTTTTTCACCCAATCTTGATGATTTTTTCAACTAATGATCAGTACACAAAAACCACTTGGCTCACCAAATTTCGTTCTTCTAGGTTAAACCGTTCGTTTGCAGCAACCGTTTTCATTTTTAGGTTTCACTCTGTTTTCTCCTATAGGGATACATGTATTTGGAACTCTAAATTAAAAAAGGTTTGTGCTAGCTCTTTGAAAGTTGACACAATAAAGCAGTTTCAAGTTCTATCTCTATGGTTTGTTTGCTGTTGATGTAGCCCTAAGCAGAGACTGGCGAAAATCACTTTCATGGAAAGGGGTTGCCAAGCTTCCAAAAAACTACGAGTTTCCTGAAATCTCAGCCAACATTTTTTCACCCAATCTTGATGATTCTTTCAGGTAATGATCAGTACACCAAAACCACTTGGCTCACCAAATTTCGTTCTTCTAGGTTAAACCGTTCGTTTGCAGTAACCGTTTTCATTTTTAGGTTTCACTCTGTTTTCTCCTATAGGGATACATGTATTTAGAACTCTAAATCAAACACGGTTTGTTCTAGCTCTTTGAAACTTGACACAATAGAGCAGTTTCAAGTTCTATCTCTATGGTTTGTTTGCTGTTGATGTAGCCCTAAGTAGAGACTGGCTAAAATCACATTCATGGAAACGGGTTGCCAAACTTCCAAAAAACTACGAGTTGCCTGAAATCTCAGCAAACATTTTTTCACCCAATCTTGATGATTCCTTCAGGTAATGATCAGTACACCAAAACCACTTGGCTCACCAAATTTCATTCTTCTAGGTTAAACCGTTCGTTTGCAGTAACCGTTTTCATTTTTAGGTTTCACTCTGTTTTCTCCTATAGGGATACATGTATTTGGAACTCTAAATCAAACACGGTTTGTGCTAGCTCTTTGAAACTTGACACAATAAAGCAGTTTCAAGTTTTATCTCTATGGTTTGTTTGCATTTGATGTAGCCCTAAGCAAAGACTGGCGAAAATCACTTTCATGGAAAGGGGTTGCCAAGCTTCCAAAACACTACGAGTTGCCTGAAATCTCAGCAAATATTTTTTCACCCAATCTTGATGATTCTTTCAGGTAATGATCAGTACACCAAAACCACTTGGCTCACCAAATTTTGTGCTTCTAGGTTAAACCGTACGTTTGCAGTAACCGTTTTTATTTTTAGGTTTCACTCTGTTTTCTCCTATTGGGATACATGTTTTTGGAACTCTAAATCAAACACGGTTTGTGCTAGCTCTTTGAAACTTGACACAATAAAGCAGTTTCAAGTATTATCTCTATGGTTTGTTTGCTGTTAATGTAGCCCTAAGCAGAAACTGGCGAAAATCACTTTAATGGAAAGGAGTTGCGAAGCTTCCAAAACCACTTGGCTCACCAAATTTCGTTCTTCTAGGTTAAACCGTTCGTTTGCAGTAACCGTTTTCATTTTTAGGTTTCACTCTGTTTTCTCCTATAGGGATACATGTATTTGGAACTCTAAATCAAACACAGTTTGTGCTAGGTCTTTGAAACTTGACATAATAAAGCAGTTTCAAGTTCTATCTCTATGGTTTGTTTGCTGTTGATATAGCCCAAGGCAGAGCGTGGCAAAAATCACTTTCATGGAAAGGGGTTGCGAAGCTTCCAAAAAACTACGAGTTGCCTGAAATCTCAGCCAACATTTTTTCACCCAATCTTGATGATTCTTTCAGGTAATGATCAGTACACCAAAACCACTTGGCTCACCAAATTTCGTTCTTCTAGGTTAAACCGTCGTTTGCAGTAACCGTTTTCATTTTTAGGTTTCACTCTGTTTTCTCCTATAGGGATACATGTATTTGGAACTCTAAATCAAACACGGTTTGTGCTAGCTCTTTGAAACTTGACACAATAAAGCAGTTTCAAGTTCTATCTCTATGCTTTGTTTGCTGTTGATGTAGCCCTGTAAAGAGTATAGCGAAAATCACTTTCATTGAAAGGGGTTGCCAAGCATCCAAAAAAGTACGAGTTGCATGAAATCTCAGCAAACATTTTTTCACCGAATCTTGATGATTTTTTCAGGTAATGATCAGTACACCAAAACCACTTGGCTCACCAAATTTCGTTCTTCTAGGTTAAACCGTTCGTTTGCAGTAACCGTTTTCATTTTTAGGTTTCACTCTGTTTTCTCCTATAGGGATACATGTATTTGGAACTCTAAATCAAACACGGTTTGTGCTAGCTCTTTGAAACTTGACATAATAAAGCAGTTTCAAGTTCTATCTCTATGGTTCGTTTGCTGTTGATGTAGCCCAAGGCAGAGACTGGCGAAAATCACTTTCATGGAATGGCGTTGCCAAGCTTCCAAAAAACTACGAGTTGCCTGAAATCTCAGCCAACATTTTTTCACCCAATCTTGATGATTCTTTCAGGTAATGATCTGTACATCAAAACCACTTGGTTCACCAAATTTCGTTCTTCTAGGTTAAACCGTTCGTTTGCAGTAACCGTTTTCATTTTTAGGTTTCACTCTGTTTTCTCCTATAGGGATACATGTATTTGGAACTCTAAATCAAACACGTTTTGTGCTAGCTCTTTGAAACTTTACACAATAAAGCAGTTTCAAGTTCTATCTCTATTGTTTGTTTGCTCTTGATGTAACCCTAAGCAGAGACTGGCGAAAATCACTTTCATGGAAAGGGGTTGCCAAGCTTCCAAAAAACTATGAGTTGCCTGAAATCTCAGCCAACATTTTTTCACCCAATCTTGATGATTCTTTTAGGTAATGATCAGTACACCAAAACCACTTGGCTCACAAAATTTCGTTCTTCTAAGTTAAACCGTTCGTTTGCAGTAACCGTTTTCATTTTAGGTTTCACTCTGTTTTCTCCTATAGGGATACATGTATTTGGAACTCTAAATCAATACGGTTTGTGCTAGCTCTTTGAAACTTGACACAATAAAGCAGTTTCAAGTTCTATCTCTATGCTTTGTTTGCTGTTGATGTAGCCCTGTAAAGAGTCTAGCGAAAATCACTTTAATGGAAAGGGGTTGCCAAGCTTCCAAAAAACTACGAGTTGCCTGAAATCTCAGCAAACATTTTTTCACCCAATCTTGATGAGTTTTTCAGGTAATGATCAGTACACCAAAACCACTTGGCTCACCAAATTTCGTTTTTCTAGGTTAAACCGTTCGTTTGCAGTAACTGTTTTCATTTTTAGGTTTCACTCTGTTTTCTCCTATAGGGATACATGTATTTGGAACTCTAAATCAAACACGGTTTGTGCTAGCTC